>NC_139650.1:13498111-13710611 GCF_964638095.1 Poromitra crassiceps | reverse complement strand
TGAGGTCAAAATCGGCCGATACAGATTGCGTGCCGATCGATCGGTGCACCCCTAGTAACTTGCTCTCTTTCTCACACACACACACACAGACACACACTCCCTCTCCCTCCGTCTCTCACACTCACTCCTTCCCTCTCACTCTCTCTCTCTCTTTCTCACACTCCTTCCCTCTTACTCTCTCTCCTTCTCTCTCTCTCACACTCATTCCTTCCCCCTCTCTCTCTCTCTCTCTCTCTCTCTCCCTCCTTCTAATTCAATTCAAAGAGGTGTTATTGGATGATCATGAGTATAAAGCACATTGCACAGGGTTGTACAAAGTGGCCTCCAATTTTTTTTACATAACACAATGTTACTGTAACATGAGAGTAAAAAATACAACCATGTCAGCAACACTTTGTAATGTGTTTCAAGTTTCAAGTTTTATTTGGATCCCCATTAGCTACAGCAAAGCTGCAACTATTCTTCCTGGGGTCCACCAAACAAAGATTTTACATGGTTACAATGCAAATCTACATACATACTTACATCATAACACACAAACATACACTTAAACATACATGATGTAACATTACAAAACAAAAATCAACCTAAAAACATACAAAACTCACATACAAACAAGACAAAAGCTCCTAGCAGATCAATTATATAATCGAGCATTTTCATTCATGTTTTTCAAAAAAAAAAGTGATTTCAATCACAATTCACACACTATCCATAATCCATAATACACACAATAATATATATAATCCATATTTATATATGTAATAATATATATTATATATATTATGTAATATAATATATATCTATATATATATATATATATATATATATATATATATATATATATAAAATATATGTATATTTAAGAATTGTACACATTTCTTTTCAATAGATGCAGTTTTACCAACTTTTTGAATTGAAATTTGCTATTTTCTTGTGTGATATGCCTAGGGAGTAAGTTCCATTCTTGCATTCCTCTGTACATGACAGTTCGTTTCATTGCATTTGAGCTGGCTTTTGGAAGTGTAAAACATCCTGTTGTGGCATGTCTGGTAGGATAGTTGTGTCTGTTTGAACTGAGAGATAAGTTTTTAAACAGAATTGATGGAGTCTTTGTAACAAAAATATTTCTTATAAATACGAGCAATGAATAAAGCAATCTATTTTTGACAAATAACCAATCCAAACTGCTGTGCATTGTAACAACATTTGTTCTATAGTCACAATGAAGCGGTATACGTGCCGCTTTGTTTTGTACCATTTGTAATTTTTTTAGCTTATCCATCGTTACATTGGACCATACCACAGGACAATAATCAAGATGAGACAGAATTAAAGCTTGAGTTATCTGTTTGATAGAATTAAATGACAGAAAATGTGCACATCTTTTAACAACAGAAACAACAGAGAGTGTGTGTGTGTGTGTGTGTGTGTGTGTGTGTGTGTGTGTGAGAGAGATTGTGTGGTGTTGCTTTGGAATACTTTGGTGACCCCCCCCCCCCCCTCTCTCTCTCTCTCTCTCTCTCTCTCTCTCTCTCTCTCTCTCTCTCCAGAGTCTGTGAGGCTGGTGAATGGTACTAGTCTGTGCTCAGGCAGACTGGAGGTGAAGTCTAACCAGTCGTGGTCCTCAGTGTGTGAAGCTGACTTTGACCAGCAGGATGCAGAGGTGGTCTGTAGGGAGCTTGGCTGTGGGGTTCCTTCAGTCCTCCAGGGAGCGCTCTATGGAGACGGGGAGACTCCAATGTGGACCAAAGAGTTCCAGTGTGAAGGCAGTGAGTCTGTTCTCCTGGACTGTGGAAGCTCAGGCTCAGCTAGAAACACCTGCTCACCTGGCAAAGATGCTGGACTCACCTGCTCAGGTAGGAGAGAAGCTGTGTGTGTGTGTGTCTGTGTCTGTGTGTGTGTCTGTGTGTGTGTGTCTGTGTTTGTGTGTTTTCTCAGTGAGAACAATGTTTATGGTTGAATGAGCTTATTGTGAGACATGTATAATAGTCTAGCAGAATGGGCCCTCAGATTTTGAGATACCCCTACCCGAGGTAGAACAAATGACAACAATGATTTTTCTCATCTTTAGGGTCTCCCATTAATGAAATTGATTGTTGTCAAAAAAAAAATTGGGGGAAAAGATGTTTTTTTGGCTGTTCTTTAGAACTACCCCAATCCCTGAAAAAGAGCCAAATTAGGCCAGTCCGAATAGGGGAAAGGTGACAAAAAAGCCAATAACTTGAGAATGCTCACTCTTTTCCTCATCAGATTTGCTGAGGTATGAACCAGGTGGCTGCCCTACATCACCAAATAGTCAAAAAATGATTTACCTAAAAAGATAATGAATTATAGTCCTGTAAATATAGCTTTAGTTTAGGCGGAAATTGTACTTTGTGGTGATAGGAACATAGGACTCCATCACTTTTCTCTCATTTATCAGAAAAACTGAAATCCCTGAAAAATATACCATTACTGAATTGTCTAGGGTGCTATTGAACACTGACCAGTAGTTGTATGGAGATATCTGGTACAGTTCTATTGCAAATGAGATTTCTTTAGACATAGGCCTACTACCTCTTCACTGAAACAGTCAAATTATTGTATGTTATTCTGAATGGGGAATAAGTGGCATAAAAGCCTATAACTTGGGAATGCTCACTCTTTTCCTCGTCAGATTTGCTGAGGTATGAACCAGGTGGCTGCCCTACATCACCAAATAGTCAGAAAATGATTTACCGAAAAAGATAATGAATTATAGTCCTGTAAACATAATAATAATACATTTTATTTGGTGACACCTTTCAAAACACCCAAGGTCATTGTACAGTGCATAAAAGAGACATGACATTCTAAAATATCATACATAAAAACAAGCATTGCAAACACCAGCATCATTAAAATACGACGAGCGTAGATATAAGAAAAGACAGGAGATACACACGGCAGGCGAATAACAGATTGAGTACTGTATATGATTAAAGGTAGTAGGCCAATTTGAACAGGTGGGTTTTGAGGTGGGATTTGAATGTGGTGATGGAGTCAGACTGTTGGATGTGTGATGGCAAGGAGTTCCAGAGTCTGGGTGCAGAGCAGCTGAAGGCCCTAGCACCCATGGTACTGAGGCGAGGGAGGCGGGACAGTCAGGAGGCCAGCTGAGGAAGAGCGTAGGGAGCGGGAAGGGGTGTATTCCTGGAGGAGGTCAGAGAGATGGGTGGGTGCTAGGTTGTGTAGGGCTTTGTAAGTGAGCAGAAGGTTTTTGAAGTCAATCCGGTAGTGAATGGGAAGCCAGTGGAGTTGAATGAGGACAGGGGTGAGGTGGTCAGATGATTTAGTGCGGGTGATGATCCAGGCATTTGGAGTCTGTTGAGCAATTTGGTGGGTAGGCCAGAGAGAAGAGAGCTGCAGTAATCAATCTGGGATGTAACGTGGATCAGGATGAGGACTTTGGTGCTGTGTTGGGACAGGGATGGGCGGAGTCTGGAGATGTTGCGGATGTGGAAGAAAGCAGACCGGGTGATGTTTTTATGTGGGGTGCAAGGGAAAGGGTGCTGTCCAGAATGACGCGGAGGCTCTTGACTTGGGTGGAGAAGGGAACAGGGAAGCTGTCAATGATGATGTTTGGGGCAGTGGTGTTTTGAGCTTTGGAGAGGATGTTTTTGGAGCCGATGAGGAGGGCCTCGGTTTTACTGGCATTTAACTTCAGGAAGTTCCTGCTCCTCCAGCTCCTGATGTCCTGGAGGCAGGCAGTGAGGGAGGTGGGAGGAAGAGCGGCGGTGGGTTTGGTGGAGATATAGACCTGGGTATCATCAGCGTAGCAGTGAAACGACACCATAGTGTCGGAGGATTTTACCCAGGGGGAGGAGGTAGGTGATGAATAGGAGTGGACCCAATACTGACCCCTGGGTCAAATGGCAGAACACCCGGACGAGTGGTTCCCTAGTTGGACAAACTGTTGTCTGTCGGGAGATAGGATGCAAACCAGGAAAGTGCAACACCAGTGATTCCAATGTTCGCCAGGTGTTCCACAAGTAGTGGGTGGGAGATGGTATCGAAAGCAGTGGAGAGGTCAAGGAGGATGAGGATGGTGAGGAGTCCAGAGTCAGCTGCACGGAGGAAGTCATTATTTATTTTTAACAGGGCTGTTTCAGTGCTGTGATTAGGGCGGAAATCATATTGAAATGGTTCGTGGAGGTTGTTTGAGTCGAGGTGGGACTGGAGTTGGGCGGCAACCACCCTCTCAAGAGTTTTGGAGATGAAGGGGATGTTGGAGTTGGGACGGTATAGTGTTTGAGGTCAGATGGGTACTGTGGCCTATAAGTTAAGAATGCTCACTCTGATGATCATCATATTTGGAGAGGGAAATACCAGGTGGCTGAACTACATCACCAAATAGTCAGAATGTGGGGAACCCAATAAAATAAAGTTGATCTAAATTACAAGCCTCTAAAACATAGAAATACAAGGTGTAAATATTGGAAGTTTTATTGAAACTGGAACATTAATCCAAACTATAAATCAGTAGTATCTCCTGTCTTGACATGATGGAATAATACAAGTATAATAGTAATCATAATACATTTGTTTTATGGTAGCCCCAAATCTCAGTGCTTCATTTCATTTCATGAACAAAAACAGAACAGACTAGAAAACAAAATACTGCTCATTTGACCTGGCATATGGACACTTGTTTCACAGCCAAAGTCCAAATATCCAAATATGAAATACAGTATCAGCCCTTTGTTGAACATATTATGACCCTACCAGATTATTGTGCCAGTGTTTGGGAGTCTGGGGCACATTCACAAGCTTATGGACTGCAATTGTAAGGCTTGCAAAAGACTGATGCAAACAAACTGTCTAAATATTGCTCAGTCTGTAGGCAGCCTGTCTATCTGGAGACAATCATGTTTAATATATCCTTAGTATCATTGTCCATTTGTCAGATTAAGCTATCACAATGTAAAAAAAAAATCCTCTTCTGTGTATCATATTGTAACCTTTTTCCGAAGTATTTGGATGTTTCATTGTTGCTGCGCGTACATAAGATGTGTTTCAGTGAGAGGTCAAGTATATAGATACTAGAATGTCAAATGTCAGGTTCCTCAGATGTTTGGGGACACATTTTGACATTCTGCACAGCAGGTGCCGAACTCCGTACAGGGGAGGCCAAAAGAGAGGCACTGGCACTTTCCACTCTTTTAACAGTTTGGATCTTTGCAATACAAGTAAGTAATGTCTCTCACTTCTGTAGGTGCTGGGGGTTTCCTAAATAGGACTGGTTTAATGGCTCCATCTCTGACAATCCATCCCTTGCCGATAGGACTCCATAACATTGGTTTGGGCATGTGACTGTGACACCATATCGCTGTCTGATACATTGCTCTTTGCACATGTTGTGCAAATGCATCATCTGTTGGTGGCAAATTTGCAGAGGCTGCATATGTTGTTGATGCAATTATGAACCTCAGTTCATACAAGTTTGTGCACATCAGTCCATTTTCCTTTTTATTTTTTCCGTAAAGCAAAAGTGCAAATTCTCTTGCGACTGGCAAAGACCCTTCCAAGCTGGCAGAGTCCAAAATGGGCCAGATCTTTGAGCTCACTGAGATGGGTCTTGAGTTTGGTGAATGCTGTTGTCTTTCCTAGTCTGTGCAAACTACTTGTTGTGTCACAGCCAGTGAGTGCATGACATGCTGGTAGACAGCAAGAGCAATGTATCAGACACTGATATGGTTTCACAGTCACATGCCCAAACCCCTGTTATGGAGTCCTATCGTCAAGGGATGGATTGCCAGAGATGGAGCCAACCAGTCCTATTTAGGAAACCCCCCATCACGTACAGAAGTGAGAGACATTACTCACTTGTATTGCAAAGATCCAAACTGTGGAGAGAGTGGAAAGTGCCAGTGCTTCTCTGTTGGCCTTCCAACATCTTATGCGCAGCAACAATGAAAGATCCAAATACTTCGGAAAAAGCTTACAAAATGATACACAGAAGAGGAAAGAATGTAACATTGTGATAGCTTAATCTGACAAATGGACAATGATACTAAGGATGCAGTATATTAAACATGATCGTCTCCAGATAGACAGGCTGCTTCCAGACTGAACAATATTTAGACAGTTTTGTTTGCATCAGTATTTTGCAATCCTTACAATTGCAGTCCATGGAGTATAAAGTTGTGAATGTGCCCCAGACTCCCAAACACTGGCACAATAATCTGGTAGGGTCATAATACGTTCAACAAAGGCCTGATACTGTATTTCATATTTGGATATTTGGACTTTGGCTGTGAAAAAAGTGTCCATATACCTGGACAAATAAGCAGCCACGTTTTATTTCTCTGTTCTGTTTTATTTTTGCCTTGGTTATTTTGTTTTCTAGTCCGTTTTTCTAGTCTGTTTTTGTGATTGTGTATTATGTATTATGATTACTATTATACTTGGATTAATGTTCCAGTTTCAAGCAAACTTCCAATATTTACAGCTTGTTATTTCTGTTTTATGGTAATGGTAAATGGCTTGCATTTATATAGCGCTTTGACTGGAGGAGGTGGGAATTGAACCACCGACCTCTTTGATCCAAAACGATTAGTGGACGACCCGCTCTACCTCCTGAGCTACAGCCACTCCAGGTGGTTTGTATTTTAGATAATCTTTATTTTATTGGGTTACTCACATTCTGACTATTTGGTGATGTAGTTCAGCCACCTGGTATTTCCCTCTCCAAATATGATGACCATCAGAGTGAGCATTCTTAACTTATAGACTATTATGCCAGTGACCTAATTTGACTGTTTCAGAGAAGAGGTAGTAAGCCTATGTCTAAAGAAATCTCATTTGCAATACAACTGTACCAGATATCTCCATACAGCTACTGGTCAGTGTTCAATAGCACCCTAGACAACTCCATAATGGTATATTTTTCAGGGATTTCAGTTTTTCTGATAAATGAGAGAAAAGTAATGGAGTCCTATGTTCCTATCACCACAAATTACAATATCCGCCTAAACTAAAGCTATATTTACAGGACTATAATTCATTATCTTTTTAGGTAAATCATTTTCTGACTATTTGGTGATGTAGGGCAGCCACCTGGTTCATACCTCAGCAAATCTGACGAGGAAAAGAGTGAGCATTCCCAAGTTATAGGCTTTTATGCCACTTATTCCCCATTCAGAATAACATACAATAATTTGACTGTTTCAGTGAAGAGGTAGTAGGCCTATGTCTAAAGAAATCTCATTTGCAATAGAACTGTACCAGATATCTCCATACAACTACTGGTCAGTGTTCAATATCACCCTAGACAATTCAGTAATGGTATATTTTTCAGGGATTTCAGTTTTTCTGATAAATGAGAGAAAAGTGATGGAGTCCTATGTTCCTATCACCACAAAGTACAATTTCCGCCTAAACTAAAGCTATATTTACAGGACTATAATTCATTATCTTTTTAGGTAAATCATTTTTTGACTATTTGGTGATGTAGGGCAGCCACCTGGTTCATACCTCAGCAAATCTGATGAGGAAAAGAGTGAGCATTCTCAAGTTATTGGCTTTTTTGTCACCTTTCCCCTATTCGGACTGGCCTAATTTGGCTCTTTTTCAGGGATTGGGGTAGTTCTAAAGAACAGCCAAAAAAACATTTTTTCCCCCAATTTTTTTTTTGACAACAATCAATTTCATTAATGGGAGACCCTAAAGATAAGAAAAATCATTGTTGTCATTTGTTCTACCTCGGGTAGGGGTATCTCAAAAACTAAAGCCTTTTTTGAGGACTTGCTGCTAGACTATAAAGTGTGTTGGTGGTTTGAGTGAGTTTTGGAGGTGAGATGAGATGAAGATGCATGTTGGTAATACAGACTGTATGAAGAGTTTTGAAAAAGTGGCTTCAGTTTTGACCCTTAAAAACACTCTAATGGAGTTTATTTATTCCAACTCTGTTTTTTGAGTAAGTAATTATTATGTTTATTTAATTTCATATTCTTGTTTTATTTGTGTACCACCATGCTGACCACATGCATGCACTGTTTTTATATCTGAATGTTTTTACAACAAAGATAAAAGAGCCAAAGTTTTAAAATCTTAATTATTATTTTTGCTGATCTGAAAACTGATCTGATCTGTGACTCAATAGCGTGATACAATCTGAACTGTGAGTTTTGTGATCTGTTGCAGCCCTAATTCAAAGTGACTTTACTTCTTTTACTAATGACTCTCTTGTCTCTGTTCAGATGTCAGGTTGGTGGGAGGAGCCAGACGCTGTGCTGGTAAACTGGAGATTAAACAACATGGAGTCTGGAGACCAGTGGATGAGAGGTGGTCTGACAGGAGGTCTGAGTGGAACCTGAAGTCAGCAGCTGTAGTGTGCAGACAGCTGGACTGTGGCTCTGCTGTTTCCACAGAAAGGAGATGGGGTTATTCAGTAAGATCTGTATTGATGTTCAGGTCTTCCTGTCTTGACTCTGGATCTACACTGAGGGAGTGTTTAGGAACAGAGTCTTACACTTCGTTTTACAGCCTGCAGATCTACTGCTCAGGTAAAACCATCAATGGCGCCCGCGCGCGTGTCTGTGTGTGTGTGTGTGTGTGTGTGTGGACTCTGGGTTGCTGCATACTCAGCTCCCATAACTCTTCACCACACAGTGATGTATAATGTTTTTATAACTTGTTAAAATTGGTCTCTTGCTCTCTGTCTCTCTCTCACACTCACTCATTCCCATTCTCACTCTCTCTCTCTGTCTCTCTCTCTCTCTCTCTCTCTCTCTCTCTGTGTGTGAGGCTCAGGCCTCTCTTCAACATGCTGACTTGACTTCTTTGTTGACTTGTCTTGGGGTCGTTTTGACTCTTTCTGTCTTGATGTTCAGTTTCCAGTGTAGCAAGAGCAAACAGAGGATGATGGGCTATATAGTAAATGTCTTGCTGGGGCAGCAAAGATGGCTGTGTGTCTTAGCAGGAAGAGGAAATAGATGCAGACGTCTAAGTAGGCCTTGTAGTCTTGTTGAAGGCTCTGGTTAGGGTGAGAGTAACCATAGACTTTGAGAAGTACAAAAGGATGCAGGACATGGGAGTGTTTGAGAGCAGCTGGTGTCTGGGGGAAGCTGTGTGCAGGCTGGAGGGAGGAGAGCCCCATAACGTGACGCCCTACTGGAATATGTACAATAAAGGCTTGTTAAAACTCACACTCTCTCCTACTCCCTCATTCATTCTCTCTCTCACTCTCACTCTCTCCCTCTCTCTCTCTCTCTCTCATTCTCCCTCTCTCTCTCTCTCTCTCTCTCTCATTCTCTCTCTCACTCTCTCTCTCTCTCTCATTCTCTCTCTCTCTCTCTCTCTCTCATTCTCTCTCTCACTCTCTCTCTCTCTCTCGCTCTCTCTCTCTCTCCCTCTCTCTCTCTCTCCCTCTCGCTCTCTCTCTCTCTCTCTCTCTCTCCCTCCCTCTAATTCAATTCAAAGAGGTGTTATTGTACAAAGTAGCCTCCCATTATTTAACATAAAACAATGTTACTGTAACATGAGAGTAAAACAATACAACCATGTGTGTGTGTGTGTGTGTGTGTGTGTGTGTGTGTGTGTGTCTCTCTCTCTCTCTCTGTCTCTCCAGACGCTGTGAGGCTGGTGAATGGTACTAGTCTGTGCTCAGGCAGACTGGAGGTGAAGTCTAACCAGTCATGGTCCTCAGTGTGTGATGCTGACTTTGACCAGCAGGATGCAGCGGTGGTCTGTAGGGAGCTTGACTGTGGGGCTCCTTCAGTCCTCCAGGGGGCGCTCTATGGAGACGGGGAGACTCCAATGTGGACCAAAGAGTTCCAGTGTGAAGGCAGTGAGTCTGTTCTCCTGGACTGTGGAAGCTCAGGCTCAGCTAGAAACACCTGCTCACCTGGCAAAGCTGTTGGACTCACCTGCTCAGGTAGGAGAGAAGCTGCAGCTTGGATTTAGCTTAAAGGGGGACTGACCCCCCCATATTTCTTGCAAAACGGTATTATACTTGATTTGAAAACTCTGCTGGCAAGATGGCCGCCGATATTCCCTTCTTTAGCTGGCAGAATTTCTCCCCCATAAACTAACATAACTTTGCCAATAAGTATGTAACATACAAAATAAAACAAACGGTAATGTCTCCATTTGATGTAGAATGCAGAGGACATGTAACTGTTTAGTTAAACTTGCATTCCAGGAATATTGTATTTTCTGCGCTGCTCTAAACATAACGTAGTTGGCTCGAGACTGTTTCGTCCTGGAACCCACTCGCTTTGCGCCAGAACACAATCGATTTGGGGGTGGAACACGCCAGGATTGGCCAACGCCAACGTCAGTGCCCAGAACTGTCAAATCAAATCAATGGCCCGCCTCCCAGTATTTTCAGTGTATCAGAGATAGAGAACGATAAATGATAAATATAGCCACGTTATAAACAACAAACTAACGCTGGTGATCCGTATGGAAACAGTGTTACTCGAAATGGTTAAAAGTTATATCAATTTGGTCATTCAGTGGCGTTTTACTGCCATGTAACATAATTAGCTAGCTGCTAACATTAGCCACAGTGGGCGATTAACCATGGATGCATTGCTCTTAAAGGGCTCGTGCCGCGTGAACTACAGTAATAATCAAATGGGGGAAACATTTTTTTTCTTCACATGAGTGGGGCACGCGCAAATACCACCGTGACGTCACGATGTACCAAATCTCCCATTCATTTGAGGGCACAAAAAAAAGCAGGTTTGGACCCATATAGGGAATTATGCTGCTGAAATGATAAGGGTTTGTAAAATTGTAACAGATTGGTCTCAAATGTGGAGATTTTGACCAAAATCCTTCACATACCACCCCAAAAGCCATATATATTGGTTAAAAGCTGAAAAAAGTGTTTTGGGGTAAGTTACACTTTAAGTGCTGTTCTATTCAAAGTAGTGGTGCAACGGACTGTAGTTGATCCGTTCTGATCTGCCCCCACGGTTCAGCACGCATGTGCCACAGATTAATTGCTAAGTTTAACAGTCAGTGTGAAATACAGTTTTACTGCTGCTGAAACTTTTTAAAGTCATATTTCACTACATCTCCATGCAGCTGCAGTGACAAGATACAGACAAGACAGATGTGTTTTACTGTGAAGTGAAAAGATACAGATGATGAAGATGCATGTTGGTAATGCAGACTGTATGAAGAGTTTTGAAAAAGTGGCTTCAGTTTTTACCCTTAACACATTCACTGCCAGACGTTTTTTTTTTTACTGTAGTTAGCTTCTGCCAGAGGGGTTTTTTGAGGATTCTGGCTCATCTTTCAAGACCCGAGGATTCTTTTCTGCTAAGATTTTGTGAACACACAATATCTCAAAAGAACTAATAGAATGTGTGCTTTCTCTGTCTAAAAGAGTTAGTTTGTAGAGTTAGTAGTTATGTAAGCATTAGCAGTTGAATACAGCATGGTTTCAGCGTCAGAAAAATTATTCAGAGATAAACGGCTTTTTGTGAAATTCGATAGAACAGTCACTTTAACCATTCATTTTTGGCATCAGTAAGACGTCAGACATCTAACAATAGTTTTGAACAGTAATTTCCTCCATAACAGCAGGAAACCCCCCTCTGCTTCCAACTCCTCCCTCCGTGGGCGTTCTTCTTGGCTGCAGCGGCCGTCACAAGCTTGTCACCAGTCTCACTGCTTTGCTGCTGCTGCTGCCTGTCTGCGCGGCCGCTGTTTGAGGAAGTCTGGATGGACTCGCTCGCTTCTTGGAGTTTTGGTTGAGAGAAGCTTTTGCGATTCTGGTCATATTTATGCTGCGTGTTTCAAAGTGTGTTCCACCTGTAATCTATTATGCAAATTTGCAATCCCGCATCGCCAGCAATCAGCGCGAAAACGAAAGCGTTTTCCCCCATCCATTTTCATGAGAATGGCTGCTTTTTGCTTGCCTTCCTCTAGTCAGGAGAGCACTGTCGCCACTTAGTGGCTCGGTGGAATGGGTTGTAAACGTTCGGTGGCTCCAATAATTATATAAGAGATGTAAAAGGGTTAGATGCACATCCCACGGTCAAAAAATAATAATTCATTTTTTTGACGTATTAATACGTCATTGGCAGTCAACCGTTGGATTATTTTTGACGTATTAATACGTCATTGGCAGTGAACGT
This sequence comes from Poromitra crassiceps, assembly GCF_964638095.1. Classification (NCBI taxonomy): domain Eukaryota; kingdom Metazoa; phylum Chordata; class Actinopteri; order Beryciformes; family Melamphaidae; genus Poromitra; species Poromitra crassiceps. The sequence continues at coordinate 13,698,495 of NC_139650.1, read as the reverse complement.
GTTAAAAACACTCTAATGGAGTTTATTTATTCCAACTCTGTTTTTTGAGTAATTATTATGTTGATTTAATTTCATATTCTTGTTTTATTTGTGTACCACCATGCTGACCACATGCATGCACTGTTTTTATATCTGAATGTTTTTACAACAAAGATAAAAGAGCCAAAGTATCACATTTTTAATTATTATTTTTGCTGAACTGAAAAATGATCTGATCTGTGACTCAATAGCGTGATACAATCTGAACTGTGATCTGTTGCAGCCCTAATTCAAAGTGACTTTACTTATTTTACTAATGACTCTCTTGTCTCTGTTCAGAGCCTGTCAGGTTGGTGGGAGGAGCCAGACGCTGTGCTGGTGAACTGGAGGTGAAACAACATGGAGACTGGGGACCAGTGGATGAGTGGGAGTCTGACTGGAACCTGAAGTTAGCAGCTGTAGTGTGCAGACAGCTGGACTGTAGCTCTGCTGTTTACACAGAAAGGAGAGAGGCTTCCTCAGTAAGATCTGTATTGAAGTTCAGGTCTTCCTGTCTTCAGTCTGGATCTACACTGAGGGAGTGTTTACTAACAGGGTTTGACTATTCATCTGTCAGCCTGCAGATCAACTGCTCAGGTAAAACCATCAATGGTGCGCGCGCGTGTGTGTGTGTGTGTGTGTGTGTGTGTGTGCATGCGTGCGTGTGTGTGCGTGTGTGTGAGAGTGTGTGGTGTTGCTTTGGAATACTTTGGTGACCCTCTTGCTCTTTCTCTCTCTCTCTCTCTCTCTCTCTCTCTCTCTCTCTCTCTCTCTCCAGAGTCTGTGAGGCTGGTGAATGGTACTAGTCTGTGCTCAGGCAGACTGGAGGTGAAGTCTAACCAGTCATGGTCCTCAGTGTGTGAAGCTGACTTTGACCAGCAGGATGCAGAGGTGGTCTGTAGGGAGCTTGACTGTGGGGCTCCTTCATTCCTCCAGGGGGCGCTCTATGGAGACAGGGAGACTCCAATGTGGACCAAAGAGTTCCAGTGTGAAGGCAGTGAGTCTGTTCTCCTGGACTGTGGAAGCTCAGGCTCAGCTAGAAACACCTGCTCACCTGGCAAAGCTGTTGGACTCACCTGCTCAGGTAGGAGAGGAGCTGTGCGTGTGTGTGTCTGTGTCTGTGTGTGTGTCTGTGTGTGTGTGTGTGTGTGTGTGTGTGTGTGTGTGTGTGTGTGAGTGAGTGTGAGAGTGAGCGTGTGCGTGTGCATGTGCGTGTGCGTACGTGTGTGTGTGTCTGTGTGTGTGTGTCTGTGTGTGTGTGTGTGTGTGTGTGTGTGTGTGTAGGTGTGTGTGTGCGTAGGTGTGTGTCTGTGTTTGTGTATTTTCTCAGTGAGAACAATGTTTATGGTTGAATGAGCTTATGGTGAGACATGTATAAAGTGTGTTGGTGGTTTGAGTGAGTTTTGGAGGTGAGATGATGAAGATGCATGTTGGTAATGCAGACTGTATGAAGAGTTTTTAAGTTTTGACCCTTAACTCATTGAGTGCCAGCCACTTTTGGAGAACGGACGCTCCCAGTGCCAGAGTTTCAGAGCTTTTTTCAGTGATTTCTCGAGGCCCACAGAATATTGTGTGATCTTACTATGTAAACACCGAACAAAAAGAACGATGAGACTCTCTTCTATCATCAGCAAAAACAGGTTTATTGATCCCATTTTCCGTTCTTTAGTTATCAGCCGGAGAAGATAGCTTGATTTAACCAAAAACAGCCGTTTTTTTCTAGAAGCTGAGATAATGAGCCTTTTGTGAAATTAAACATTTCAAGCACATCACTGACTCTGAAGCTAATTTTCTGATGTAGTCACACCTCAAAAATAATTTCCTTCAATAAAACAGTGAAGGCCAGGGAATTTTGTTTGGCAGAATAATATTTTTTAGCTGCAACCAGCAGCGCTGGCCCCTGCGTGCGCTGCTGGTTGCAGCTTCTTGCTGGTCTTGATTTGCTGCTGGTGGGGATCGGATATTCTGGCTTGCGTTTGCCAATCCTCTCCTGCTGTCTGGGTCTGTGTTGTGTGCTGCTCTGCGTGCCCCCCCCCCCCCCCTCAACTGCAAACCCCTCCTCCAGTCCGTGGGAGTGTCTCTGGGGCTTTCTACTGCGTTTGCTCTGCACTGAAAAGTCCACTACATCCAGCTTTTTTACAGCGTTCCGCGTGTGTTTGTCACCCGCTCCCATGCTTCCAGTTGAGAATAATAACAACTCCACGGCTGATCATGCGGATGGGCTGTCGCAGCGGACACGGAGGAGCTCAATTGTGGGAGCAGATTGGCTGCTGCAGGCACAGCTAATGTTATGCTTCATGCATATCGATGCATACGGATGCGATGCGATTTCCAACGACTTCTTCTCTGTTTTTCTCTGCCTTTCTGTAATCTGGAGAGCACTGTCGCCACCTAATGGGTCCCTAAAATAGCTTTTACACATTCAACAACCACCATACTTTCACAGGAGATGGATCTGGCTTTAATGCACGTCCCACCGTCAAAAAACGCAATTGACGAACATACTCGTCCATGGCACTCTACGTTACTAAACCAATTGACGAACATACTCGTCCATGGCACTCAATGAGTTAAAAACACTCTAATGGAGTTTATTTATTCCAACTCTGTTTTTTGAGTAAGCAATTATTATGTTTATTTAATTTCATATTCTTTTTTTATATGTGTACCACCATGCTGACCACATGCATGCACTGTTTTTATATCTGAATGTTTTTACAACAAAGATAAAAGAGCCAAAGTTTTAAAATCTTAATTATTATTTTTGCTGATCTGAAAACTGATCTGATCTGTGACTCAATAGCGTGATACAATCTGAACTGTGAGTTTTGTGATCTGTTGTAGCCCTAATTCAAAGTGACTTTACTTCTTTTACTAATGACTCTCTTGTCTCTGTTCAGATGTCAGGTTGGTGGGAGGAGCCAGACGCTGTGCTGGTGAACTGGAGGTGAAACAACATGGAGTCTGGAGACCAGTGGATGAGAGGAGGTCTGACTGGAACCTGAAGTCAGCAGCTGTAGTGTGCAGACAGCTGGACTGTGGCTCTGCTGTTTACACAGAAAGGAGAAAGGGTTCCTTAGTAAGATCTGTATTGAAGTTCAGGTCTTACTGTCTTCAGTCTGGATCTACACTGAGGGAGTGTTTACTAACAGGGTTTGACTATTCATCTGACAGCCTGCAGATCAACTGCTCAGGTAACACCATCAATTGTGTGTGTGTGTGTGTGTGTGTGTGTGTGTGTGTGTGTGTGTGTGTGTGTGTGTGTGTGTGTGTGTGTGTGTGTGTGTGTGTGTGTGTGTGTGTGTGTGTGTGTGTGTGTGTGTGGACTCTGGGTTGCTGCATAGTCAGCTCCCATAACTCTTCACCACCCAGTGATGTTTTTGTAACTTACTCTCTTTCTCACTCTCTCACACACACACTCTCACACTCTCTCACACACTCTCTCTCACACACACACACACACACACACACACTCCGTCTCCCTCCGTCTCTCACACTCACTCCTTCCCTCTCTCACTCTCTCTCTCTCTCTTTCTCACACTCCTTCCCTCTCTCTCTCCCTCTCACTCTCTCTCTCTCTCTCTCTCCCTCCTTCTAATTCAATTCAAAGAGGTGTTATTGGATGATCATGAGTATAAAGCACATTGCACAGGGTCGTACAAAGTGGCCTCCAATTTTTTTTACATAACACAATGTTACTGTAACATGAGAGTAAAAAATACAACCATGTCAACAACACTTTGTAATGTGTGTGTGTGAGAGAGAGTGTGTGTGGTGTTGCTTTGGAATACTTTGGTGACCTCTCTCTCTCTCTCTCTCTCTCTCTCCAGAGTCTGTGAGGCTGGTGAATGGTACTAGTCTGTGCTCAGGCAGACTGGAGGTGAAGTCTAACCAGTCATGGTCCTCAGTGTGTGAAGCTGACTTTGACCAGCAGGATGCAGAGGTGGTCTGTAGGGAGCTTGACTGTGGGGCTCCTTCAGTCCTCCAGGGGGCGCTCTATGGAGATGGGGAGACCCCAATGTGGATGAAAGAGTTCCAGTGTGAAGGCAGTGAGTCTGTTCTCCTGGACTGTGGAAGCTCAGGCTCAGCTAGAAACACCTGCTCACCTGGCAAAGCTGCTGGACTCACCTGCTCAGGTAGGAGAGGAGCTGTGTGTGTGTGTGTGTGTGTGTGTGTGTGTGTGTGTGTGTGTGTGTGTGTGTGTTTGTGTGTCTGGAGATTAAAATACCTAGTGGAGACTGGAAAACATTGGATCGTGAGCGCTCTGAGTGGAACCTGAAGTCAGCAGCTGTAGTGTGCAGACAGCTGGCATGTGGCTCTGCTGTTTCAACACAATGGAGAAAGTATAACTCATCAAGATCTACATGGGTTATTCATTCTCTCTGTGATGGGTCTGAGTCTGCACTGAGGGAGTGTGCAGGAAATTTACCATCATATCTCCATCATACCATCAGGTCTTCCAGCCTGGAGCTGATCTGCTCAGGTAACACTGAACAGTGACATCACATCCTCAGCTGCTTCCACAGTGCCAGGCTGCTCTCTGACTCCTCTCTGTATTACAATGTAGCAGTTGCAGTTCTCTGTATTACAATGTAGCAGTTATCTGTATTACATATAAATAGCCTCTCTCTGTCTTGTACGGTGGCTGCTAACAGACAAACCGTCATCTTTCAACCATCAGCATTCATCACTTTGGTTCAGCCAATCATCTCTCTCTGTTTACAGACCTGCTGGTCCAGCCAATCATCTCCCTCTCTGTTTACAGACCTGCTGGTACAGCCAATCATCTCTCTCTCTGTTTACAGATCTGCTGGTTCAGCCAATCATCTCCCTCTCTTCCTCCATGGACGGGGTCTCCGAGGCCCAGCAGCAGGGGTTTCAGGTGTTCAGGGGCTCCAGCTTCACCATCAGCTGCTCCATCGAGCCACAGTACCCAGGAGGCTTCTTCCACCTGACCTCCAGCAACACAGCACAGGACTACATCCTGCCAGCTGTCAATCACTCTGCCTTCAACACAGCAGACAACCACACCCAGCCAGCTGTCAATCACTCTGCTCTCAACACAGCAGACAACCACACCCAGCCAGCTGTCAATCACTCTGCCCTCAACACAGCAGACAACCACACCCAGCCACCTGCCAATCTCACTGCCCACGTCCTGTTTCCTGCTGCAAGCCACGCCCACCAAGGGATCTACAGCTGTGTTTATCACATCTATATTTTCTCTCATAACTTCTCCTCTGAGAGCCAGCCCCTCTCTCTCACTGTCTCAGGTAACGTGACGGAGAATATTCCATTTTTTGCCCTTATTCCGAAAAAGACAATATTCCACAAATAGTCCTGTTTACATGCAGCAGTGCATACTCCCATTACTGTAACATAAAATGTTCCCATGACGTAATGTACGTCCTACGGCTACGGTGATTCATGCATTCACTCACTCACTCATCTTATTCTGTTCCCCAATGGCTGTTAGGGTGCATGAACATAGCTACACACTATAGGGGTGTAAAAATATGCGTATTTGTACCGTACCATATTCGTACTGAAACCATACCGAACGGTGCAGCTGTACCGAATTTAGATTTTTTTTATAAATAAATATAAATCCCAAAAAGTTCAAACAAAAAGTTACCATCTAACAATTTTAGAGCCGTTATTGTTAAACTAATGTTTTTGGCTGTGGACCAATGTTTCTATTTCACTATTTTTTGGAGACTGGGTTGTGTGAGAACATAAACCGACCTCAATCCGACACAACTGCAGGAAACAGGGCACACTTTTTACCACGTGCGCAGGGCCTGGTCAGGAGATGGTTCTTTGGGGTGAGTCATTCACTCATTCATTCATTCACTCACTCAGTCAGTCATGTCACAGAAAGGACATTTCTCGGGTCTATTACTTCCGGTTGAGTGAACGCTGGCGCGTCTAGCCGCCGCTGCTCTCCGGTTGTTTTAATGTTTCTATGATTCTCATCTAGTCTTGGCGAATGTGGTACCGTTGGCCTCTACTCTGGGCTTACTGTCAATTTGATTTGATTGTCAGTATTGTGTTTTAACCTGCTCAAACGTTACATGTAGCGTTGGCGCCCTACTCACCCGGCCTCTGCTGCTGCTGCTTTGGTAAACGTTACATCTGCCCGTTCATCATGTGGATCTACAATCTCGCTGTGAGCTCTGTGCTCTTGTGGACTGTCCTGTCCTTCTTAATATATCCAGCGTCAACCCTGATCCAATACATGAGTGCGGAGCTCCACCAACTTCGTTTCCACCGGTCTGTTCCCCCGCCTGTACTGCATCATTTCCCGGACATCGCTCACCTTCCCCGTCGGAGGTACATCCATCGCGGAGCCGGACGAAGCTACCACATCGATGACTCCACTGCAATAAACTCCATCTGGTCCTCCACCCGCCGCCACCCTCCGAAAAACAACCGCAGGAAGGTGGACCACAGCGCGTTAGCTAGCCTAGCCAGGTCGGCTAATGTTAGCTCCTCCAACCAGCACTCCGACGTCAAACTTGGATTATTTAACATCCGCTCCCTCACTGGCAAGGGTCAACTGCTGCAGGACCTCCTCCTCGACCGCAAGTATGACTTTCTCTGTTTAACAGAGACTTGGCAACATCCCAATGACTTCTCTCAGCTGAACGAGTCTACTCCACCTGGGTTTGTTTACAACTGTCAACCCCGTCTCACCGGCAGGGGAGGAGGTCTCGCGATAATTCACCGCGAGATTTGGAAGGTCTCATCTATCACAATGCCAGTGTCTCATTCATTTGAGTCTGTGGCTCTACAACTGAATGGACCTACTCCAACTGTTTTAGTAAACCTCTACCGCCCACCCAAACCAAACAAGGACTTCATTGATGAATTCAATACATTTCTCACCCACATCTGTTCACTCTCATCCAACATAATTCTGTTAGGTGATTTAAATTTTCACATGGACAACACTAATCATGCTCTCACTAAGGACTTCATCTCTTGCCTGGACAGTTTTGGTCTCCATCAATATATTGATTTCCCTACCCATTCTAAAGGTCATATTTTGGACTTGGTCTGTTGCTCAGGTGTCACTCCTCTCAACTGTTCTGCTGTCGATCTCCCCATCTCTGACCACATGCTTGTTTCAGTTAACTTCAGTTTAACACTATCCAAAATCAAACAGTCACGTATTATGTCCTTCCGCAACATCAAAAATATTAATTTAGCAGATCTCACAACAGGCATTGACAGTTTCCCCATCATCATCCCCCCATGCACCCCGGATCAGCTCATCTCTCATTACAACGATGGTCTCCAAACTCTGCTGGACTCACTTGCCCCCCTCAAAACCCGGACTGTCTCATTCCCCCACTCTGCCCCCTGGTTCTCCCCTCACCTACATCTGCTGAAAGCCAAAGGACGTCAGCTCGAGCGGCTTTCCAGAAAAACGGGACTCACTATTCACAAACAGATGCACCATGCCCATATCCTCCAATACAAGGACGCCCTCTCCTCAGCCAAATCCCAATATTTTGCCGATAAAATCACTGCTGGTGCTGGGAACACCAGGGCCCTGTTCTCAGTGGTCAACAACTCACTCCGCCCCCCCGATTCCCTTCCCCCCCACTTCTGGGGCGGCTTTAGCTCAGGAGGTAGAGCGGGTCGGCCAATGACGCAAGGGTTGGCGGTTCGATCCCCGCTCCCTCCCAGCTGCTGTCGTTGTGTCCCTGGGCAAGACACTCAACCCTCCTTGCTCCCGATGGTGTGTAGGCACCCTGCGTGGCAGCCTGCCGCCATCGGTGTATGAATGGGTGAATGTAATCTACTCCACTGACCACTGTAACTCCCTGGTGTCATTTTTCAATTCAAAAATAGCCAATATCCACCAGCAACTGACCCCTCTCATGTCCGGTTGTCCATCTCCCCTAGCTCCCCCCCCCACCCTCTCTGCACCCCTCTCCTGCTTCCATCTCCCCTCTTCTGCCGATTTATCAAAACTCATCCGGAAATCCAAGCCATCCACCTGCCAACTCGACCCCCTGCCCTCCTCCCTGGTTATATCCCCCCTCTGTAATTTTGGTCTGGAGCCGGGCCTGCCCCGACGGTAATCTTTGCAAATACTGCAATGCGTGCTTCAACATTCCCTCTCGCGGGCGCGCAGAAAGGACTTAAAAGGGATTTGCACCGACAACCAAATTGGCTGAAAACATTGGCTGTAACGTGAGGGGACATAACGCGAGGAGACACTGACACAGAGTTCATGTCTGTAAAATGTAGTTTGCCACTTACCGTTTTAGCACGGGCCGAAGCAAAATAATAATGAAATAGCGAGTGTGTAAAACAGGCCGAGGGTATTTGCATTGGGAGGAGGAGGTGTGTGTGAGTCAGTGTGGACGTGTGTGTGTGCGAGTCAGTGTGTGCTCATCGAAATGAAGGCAGCGTCCCAAGCGGGCGGGGTCAGGGGTATTGAAACACACCACCCCTTTGGGAAACGAGAGTGAAAGTCATCCAGCGTCCCCGAAAGTGGAAAGTGTCCTTTCCGTTCAATATGACTGACTGACTGACACTGAATTAATAGTCTGTAGACCCGTGCTCTGCACGTGGTAAAAACATCATCTTCATTCTTCAGATCCTTCAGCATGGATAAACTTTTGGGGAATTTTGCATCATTGCAATCATCAGCAGTTTGGACTCGACCAACTTAGCTCTGGTCTCCGATATGGTAAATGAAAACAAGTCGTGGTCATCAGAGCTAGCCTTCTTTTTTAACACCTGTGTAGTTTTACTTGTAGTTGAGTAATATTTCAGTAATGTAACCTACTTCTACTTGAGTACAGACGTTCAGTTTATATTGTAACAACTTTCACGTAACAAAAAATGCCCTTTCTGAAATTAAACTAAATAAATAAATTAGAAAGCAAATTAACATATATATTTAAGGAACATCTTTTTCTTACCTGTCCTCGCTGTCCTTCCTTTCAAACTTTGAATATCTATGGGAACAGATTAGTGATGGTGACACAATATACAATGAGTATCAGCCACATGCTATCGGTGTATTTAATATTATCGGCCGATGAACCAATTGTAGTCAACAATGCAAAAATTGCCCATTTCCGATATTTAACGGATACAATTGTTTATCACTAAGGGCAACATGAGCTTTATGTTTAATGGGAGCTGTTCTCATGATGTCAGAGGATGTGATGATTCTGAATCTGTTTCAGCCTCTCCTGCAGATCTCACCTTCAGACATGTTGTCCTGCTGCTGACTGTGCTGTTGCTGCTCACTGGCCTCTGTTTCTACTGCAAGGTACTGAACATCTTTACTCAGTAGACGATTGGTTAAATGAAACAGACTGTACATTTTAGCTAGAAGAGAGGTGTGATCCAGTAACAGCTGCTGTCATGTTTTTCCAGGCCAGAAGGAGGCACCAGCCAGGAAGAGAGAACATTGAGCTGGTTTATTATAACCTTCATGGTTCAGATGCTGAAGAAAGAGAGGAGAACATTGAGCTGGTTTATTATAACCTTCGTGGTTCAGATGCTGAAGAAAGAGAGGAGAACATTGAGCTGGTTTATTATAACCTTCGTGGTTCAGATGCTGAAGGAAGAGAGGAGAACATTGTGCCGGATTATTATAGCCTTGATGATTCCAGTGCTGAACGGAGTGAGGAGGACGTTGAGATGGGTTATGATGATCTGGGTGGTCACAGTGTTGAAAGAAGAGAGGAGGACATTGAGCTGGATTATGATGACCTGGGTGGTCCCAGTGCTCAAGGAAGAGAGGAGGACATTGAGCTGGATTATGATGACCTGGGTGGTCCCAGTGCTCAAGGAAGAGAGGAGAACATTGAGCTGGATTATGATGACCTTGGTGGTCCCAGTGCTGAAGGAAGAGAGGAGGACATTGAGCTGGATTATGATGACCTTGGTGGTCCCAGTGCTGAAAGAAGAGAGGAGAACATTGAGCTGGATTATGATGACCTGGGTGGTCCCACTGTTGAAAGAAGAGAGGAGGACATTGAGCTGGATTATGATGACCTGGGTGGTCCCACTGTTGAAAGAAGAGAGGAGGACATTGAGCTGGATTATGATGACCTGGGTGGTCCCAGTGCTGAAAGAAGAGAGGCCGTTTAGCTGGATTATGATGACCTGGATGGTCCCAGTGCTGAAGGAAGAGAGGAGAACATTGAGTTGCATTATGATGACCTGGGTGGTCCCAGTGCTGAAGGCAGGTCAGGTGAAGAAGCAGCAGCCCAGGGAACAGAGTAGGATCTCCAAGGAGCTGATCTCACTCCAGATGGATGTCTCAGCTCTCACAGAGCCAGCTGTCCATCACCTTAGTGAAGGTAGTGACAGAGTTGTTCCCTTTGAAGTCCCACTGAAATCACAGCAGGATAAATGCAGCCAATCAGTTGTCAGCAGTGAAGGCTCACAGCAAATCAGATGACTCCTTGACATGCATATTCATGACAACACTGTCAACGTTACTGAGAGTCTAATTGGTTTGATTGAATTGTCATGCTGACCACGACACGCTGCACGCCGCCTCGCTCAGCTGCTTCTGCTTGTGGGCTATCGGCATTGCGGACTGTCGGCACTGTGGACTGTCAGCACATAGATGTGGCACCGTTTAATAGCCAGACAGATTGATCAGATCTATCTAGCAGCTGTAGGTAGCCCTAGAGACCAACAAGCAAGCACTAGCAATCTATTGGTGTACAAATGTATGACTGTTTATACAATGCAATCTGCATAAAAAATGTCAGCAATCTCTTAAAAAAAAATAACTTCATGATGTTTGGCTATCGTGCAGACTGCTCTGCTCAGAGACTGGCGGGACTTAGATGTGTGAGTTTAGATCAATAGATCAGATCATGATGTGTTTCAGATGTATTGAGTTAGATGTGTGAGTTTAGATCAATATATCATTATGTGTTTCATATGTATTGAGTTAGATGTGTGAGCTTAGATCAATTGAGTTAGATGTGTGAGTTTAGATCTCTCTAAACTCAGTCTGCTGGTTTTGGTCCCAGCCAGACCTGGATAAGACTGTTAGCTATATGCTGAACACATCTAGCACTCATTTGTATATTGCTTTATTTTGTTCTTATTATTTTGATTACTTATTACTTACTAGCTACTTACTTATCATGTTATATACTGTAAAAACCTTATGTAACTTCAACTTTATATTTTCACGTTGGAGATTTTGCTTGAATGAAAAGTTTGATAAGCTCAGACCTCAAACTTTTCTACTTTCTACTGCTGAAAAATGAGCTTTTAAAGAAAACAGTGTTAGGGGTTGTGTCCACAGAAAATCCCCATCCCCCCATAGTGGAGCACTTTGGATATCAGTTAGTAGCTAACATTAGCTAGCAAAAGGGAAATAGCAAGCTGACATCAAAACAACAAGATAATACAATTGATAATTCTCACATGGAACCCCCCCCAAAAAGCAGATATCACTCCTCCACCATGTTTGTTGATCTTTTTAGTCCCGCCTCTTCCTCGATTTTGATTGGTTGATCGGAAAAAGTGACATTAGAAGCTGAATTGCAGAAAGGCACTGGCAGCTCAAAAAATGCTTTCTGTGGACACGGCCCCTCATGCAGCTGATTGTATATTTTCTCTGGTTTGATTTTTGTTTTTTGTAAACCCCCCCCAAAAAATGAATAAAGAGGAAAGGTGTTTGAGGCAAAGGAAGTGTCCATCCTTCTGAGTGTGTCTGTACAGCTCTGCCTTCTGATTCCCATTGGTTTCAATGCAGCACGGCAGCCATGTTTTTACAGTGTGGTGAGCCACGTACTGAACGTTAAAGATATGAACTTTATCAAAAGAGCTCTGCACTTCAAACAGTTCAGCAATCTGCTGCAAACAGCAGGAGGCGCTATGCTTATAAGAGCATCTGTTGAAACCTAATGTTCTTTCTATTCTATTCTATTGACCTGCCGAATGCTGCTATGAAAATGAAGGAAACGTAGCAGTCAAACGTCACATTTTATCGTCACACTGACAGAAATGTTTTTGCCATAATTTCACCAAAGACTTAATATGTTATCTTTAACATAGTGTTTACCCTGCCGTCACTGCTGACAGCCAGCCAGGTAACCATGGTGTTTACTCTAAGCCATGACAGCCAGCCAGGTAACCATAGTGTTTACCCTAAGCCATGACAGCCAGCCAGGTAACCATAGTGTTTACCTTAAGCCATGACAGCCAGCCAGGTAACCATAGTGTTTACCTTAAACCATGACAGCCAGCCAGGTAACCATAGTGTTTACCTTAAACCATGACAGCCAGCCAGGTAACCATAGTGTTTACCATAAGCCATGACAGCCAGCCAGGTAACCATAGTGTTTACCTTAAACCATGACAGCCAGCCAGGTAACCATAGTGTTTAAGCCATGACAGCCAGCCAGGTAACTATAGTGTTTAAGCCATGACAGCCAGCCAGGTAACCATAGTGTTTAAGCCATGACAGCCAGCCAGGTAACCATAGTGTTTAAGCCATGACAGCCAGCCAGGTAACCATAGTGTTTATCCTAAGCCATGACAGCCAGCCAGGTAACCATAGTGTTTATCCTAAGACATGACAGCCAGCCAGGTAACCATAGTGTTTATCCTAAGACATGACAGCCAGCCAGGTAACCATAGTGTTTATCCTAAGACATGACAGCCAGCCAGGTAACCATAGTGTTTATCCTAAGCCATGACAGCCAGCCAGGTAACCATAGTGTTTATCCTAAGCCATGACAGCCAGCCAGGTAACCATAGTGTTTATCCTAAGACATGACAGCCAGCCAGGTAACCATGGTGTTTATCATAAGACATGACAGCCAGCCAGGTAACCATAGTGTTTAAGCCATGACAGCCAGCCAGGTAACCATAGTGTTTATCCTAAGACATGACAGCCAGCCAGGTAACCATAGTGTTTATCCTAAGCCATGACAGCCAGCCAGGTAACCATGGTGTTTATCCTAAGACACGACAGCCAGCCAGGTAACCATGGTGTTTATCCTAAGACATGACAGCCAGCCAGGTAACCATAGTGTTTATCCTAAGCCATGACAGCCAGCCAGGTAACCATAGTGTTTATCCTAAGCCATGACAGCCAGCCAGGTAACCATAGTGTTTACCTTAAGCCATTACAGCCAGCCAGGTAACCATGGTGTTTACTCTAAGCCATGACAGCCAGCCAGGTAACCATAGTGTTTACTCTAAGGCAGCCATGACAGCCAGCCAGGTAACCATGGTGTTTACTCTAAGCTATGACAGCCAGCCAGGTAACCATAGTGTTTACTCTAAGGTAGCCATGACAGCCAGCCAGGTAACCATAGTGTTTACTCTAAGGCAGCCATGACAGCCAGCCAGGTAACCATAGTGTTTACTCTAAGGCAGCCATGACAGCCAGCCAGGTAACCATAGTGTTTACTCTAAGGCAGCCATGACAGCCAGCCAGGTAACCATAGTGTTTACTCTAAGGCAGCCATGACAGCCAGCCAGGTAACCATAGTGTTTACTCTAAGGCAGCCATGACAGCCAGCCAGGTAACCATAGTGTTTACTCTAAGGCAGCCATGACAGCCAGCCAGGTAACCATAGTGTTTACTCTAAGGCAGCCATGACAGCCAGCCAGGTAACCATAGTGTTTACTCTAAGGCAGCCATGACAGCCCAATTTACAACTGAACATTTAGCCCATTTTGTAGAAAACACTGAGATATATCATGTATCACCATTCAGCCGAGTTCATCTTAAAGACACAATGAATTTAAACCCCATCTCTTCAGTGTATTACTTCTAGCCTGGCATTAATTAAAGTGACGTAAATCACAACAATAATTACCTATGACAAGGATAATCTGTGGCCGCATATTTGAATAATCTCTTCAGCTAACATTTAATTGATAATCAAGTTGAACAATTAAACTTTATTGTGATTTGGTTGTAGAGTTTCCTGGGTCAAAGTGAGGCAATCATTTTGTGTGTAATAAACTATTTGCACCAGCAGGTGGCAGTTACCTGCAATGGGACTGCTGCAGGTTACCTGGAGGCAAGAAACTGTAAGCAGCATAATGCAAAATACCAGAGGAGAACCATCATGGACCTGAGGGCCGTAAATATTCTAAAAAAGATTATTTAAAAAAGCCATATGATATAGTGTTATTTTATTAATTGACAATTTGACAATTAACATCTAAACAACATGTTTCAGAGGAAATAAAGTTAAACCGTCTATTCAGTTTGTGTTGAACGATGAAGGATTAATCAGAATTTTGCACTAAACAGTTGCTGGGAAGATAATGCAGCTCTATTTTGCGCTGTGATCAGTCAGCTTGTTCTCTGGTTTCTGGCTGTATGAGAGAATAATTCATGTTAGTAAAAGATGACATGTAGCTTGTCCAAACGATAGGAAAAATAAATTGTTACATTGATAATACATTGATACAGTATAGACGGTTTTCACCAGCTGCAACCCCACAGCACTTCCTTTTTCTCAGCTTCTTCTTCTGTGTTTTATGGCAGGTGGCATCCTTAAATGTTGCATTACCGCCACCTGAATTGTATCAGCTTCACAGTGCTAACTATTGACAGTGTCCACTTTCTCAGCTATTCAGGGGAAAACACTGACATAGCCTACTTCTATTTCTATTTTTATTTTTGCTATGTAAACGTTTACAGCTTTCTTTTATAAAACGGTTTCCAAGTATGATAATATAAATATAATAATAATACTATAAGTCCGACTGGCATGGTATTCTGATAGTCAGTTGAAACACTACTGTAAGGCGGGACCTCTAGCAAGAAGATAGACGTGCGGGTGATTTGATTGGATCGTTCTGGAGACTGAAGTTGACATTGGCCAATCCTGGCGCTTGCTGAGAATCTGAGAGCTTTCTGGAAAGCCTGACAGGCAGCTCGAGCGCAGCGCTGCATTCTCAGCACTTGCTGAGAAGCTGAGTGCTTTCTGCAAAGCCCGACACCAACTAACGTTACAGGGTTAAATGCGGGGTTAACAGCCTTTTTTTTGCAAAGAAGACATTAGCCCGTAACATTGAACAATTAACGTATTAACCATGTAACGTAACAATTAACGTAGACATTAACCCCATTCTTGTACAAAACATAATTTTCTGCGAAGTATTAGTAAAGTTATAAGCGAAGATCGATTCACAAGGATCTGACAGCTGTCTCCGCCATTTGTTTTTTTTGAGGTAACCAAAGGCTTTTAGTAAGAGAGTTGCCATGGCAACCAATAACCCATGGCCATGGGTTATTGGAGTGGGTTATTGGATTTATACAATGGCTGTGAACCAATCAGATTGCTTGATTTGAGAGAGCCGTTTTATAAAGCTTAATAACAACTGATTCACTTAATAATAATAATAATTATGATGATTGGATTTATATAGCGCCTTTCCAAGGCTCAAAGCGCTTACACAGAATCATTATTCGTTCACACCATTCGTACCGGTGGTACTTGGACTCGTCTATTCATAGTATTCCCATGATGTCACATGCATTTCAGTTCGTGAATATATTAGTTAATCATAGATAGTTGCTGATTAGTCGGTCAATTCCTGAATAGAGTGGTTAATGATTAGTAAATGTGAAAATAATATTAATAATTGAAAACAAAATATTAAAAAATATATATATACCCCCCCCCCCCCCCACACACACACACACACACACACCACCACCATATCAATTGGGTTAGGGTATGGTTGTGGTTAAGAAAACCCTAATCTTAACCACATCTATTTGACTTGCTGCATGTTCTGTGTGTTTGAGCTGGGCTGTAGTCCAGTGGTGAAAGACCATGCCTTCCAACCCAAAGGTTTGTGGTTTGAATCCCGGTATGGACACTAAAACCTTTTCAAGTCTTTCATTCGGAAAGCCATAACAAAACTGTCTAGAGATCCATTGTAAGTTACCTAGGCTGATAGTCTAGGGGTTAAGGCGGTCACCTTAACAACCGCATACAAGGAGAAGTGCAGGTTCGATTCCTGCAGGGGATTTGAAGTCGCCTCCCCACCCATCCCCTCCCTCCTCTGCCATCTCCTGGCTTCCTTCCTTCACCCTGTTCTCCCCTCTGCCATCTCCTGGCCTCCCTCCCTCCTCCCCCACCCTGCCATCTCCTGGCCTCCTTCCTTCACCCTGTTCTCCCTCACCCCACTCCTCCCCCCTCTCCCCCCCACCCCTCCCCTGCCATCTCCTGGCTTCCTTCCTTCACCCTGTTCTCCCCTCTGCCATCTCCTGGCCTCCCTCCCTCCTCCCCCACCCTGCCATCTCCCGGCCTCCTTCTTGCTCTCCCCTCCCCTCCACCCCTCCCCCGCCATCTCCTGGCCTCCTTCCTTCACCCTGTTCTCCCTCCCCCCACCCCTCCCTCCTCCCCCCTCTCCCCCCCACCCCTCCCCTGCCATCTCCCGGCCTCCCTCCTTCACCCTGTTCCCCCCCACCCTCCCTCCTCTCCCCCCCACCCCTCCCCTGCCATCTCCTGGCCTCCCTCCTTCACTGTGTTCTCACTCACCCACTCTCACCATCTCTGCAGGGACTGTGCCTGCTCCCCTCTCTCCTCTGCGGGTCAGTCCCTGCAGAGATGGTAGAGTGGTTGAGTGCAAACAGGGTGAGAGGAAGGAGGCCGGGAGATACATACATAGATGGCAGAGGAGGGAATATTGTTGGAGGACGGGAAGGGGGAGACAGGAGGAGTAGAAGGAAGGACAGGGGGATGAGGAGAGGTTAGACAGTGGAGGAGAGGAGGTCAGAAAGTGGGGAGGGGTTCTACTCTCCCACCTCTCTCTCCCTGTCCTCTCTCTTCTCTCTCCTGCGTTGTCCTCCTGCCTTGAAGTCCTCTTGTCCTCTCTCCTGCGTTGTCCTCTCTCTCCTGCTTCTCTCCCTGTCCTCTCTCCTGCCTTGTCCTCTCTCTCACCCCCCACAATGGATCTCTATAGGCAGTTTTGTTATGGCTTTCCCCAACAAATGACTCAAAAAGGTTTTATTGTCCTTAATAAACAGATCACTATTCAAAACTTGACAAGACAAGACAAAACTGAACTAAACCAAACACATACAGTAGGCTAGCCCCTGCAAATGGGTCCAGTATGTAGGCAGTAGGACTGCTGCCTTCCCCTGTCAGAAGCAGGGACATGAATCCCCCATTGAAGGATGCAGCCCCTCCTATGCAGAGACAAACATAATTAGTTTTCAATTAACCACACAATACAACAAGAGTCCCCTTCAACACAACTATTATTACATTGACTTTCCCATACGTCATCATTTATGACTCCATTTATAATGACTCCAAGTAGTTTAACCCCTCAAAAATTGGTTTTACAGTTTTTCACAATTGTTTAAACACATTAGACACAATGTGCACAACCTGAAACTGAACATGCAAAGGCATAATTCTACTGATAAAGCATTCATATAGTGTTTTCCATTCTGCACACCAGTGTTCAATGGGTGCTTAGATATGTCTACTCATATGATGTATGTGTTTGTCATTTGAAAAGAAAATACCATTTAGTGAAGAGTTAACACTGTTTTGAGGGCAAAGTGTGCTTTTGCAAGAGAAGTGTAGGATTTTGCATTTTGTGTGTGAGTTTTGAGATTTGTGTTTCGGGTTTTGAGAAAGTGAGATAGTCTATCAGGAAATGTGTTTAAGCAATTGTGAAAAACTGTAATCAATTAAACCCCCCTACTGAATCACACTTGGCATGTTCCACTGCTCCCCGTCTACAAGTGAGGTTGGACCATGGGTTGGACCCATCTGCCTCCGTTTCGCCTCCTCAGTCCAGACCAGGAACCTGAGAACTGAGAAGAGGTGAGAAAACACACGGGGGTACAAACATTTTGCACAATGTTTCCCAATAAAGTCATTAGCTAATAAAATGTCTATGTGTTGTTATTTAACTGTTTGAAGGGATTTTACAACGTGAGAGATTGCAGGATTACGTGGACACAGCACACGGAGTGTTAACTATCGCCCAGGCAGGAAGGCTTCCCCGCAGACAACAAATGTAAGAAATGGGCAATTAAAGTTTTTTTGGTACTGCCGAGCAAAAGGTAGGCAGGAAATCTACTGCTGCACTACCCGGGTGCCCAATTTCATGTCAACCCTGTGTACCGGTGTCAAAGTCACCAGACATGCCAATGAGAGCCAGTGGAGTGATGGAGACGTGGAGGGGGGAGAAATTCACCTGTAACCCGGGGCGCCTACCTTGTGCTTCTCTTAAGTAAAGAGTTTGAGTGGAGTCCCACCTCGTTCTTTTTGTTCTCCCGGACAAACAACGCGGCCACGTGGGCCGGCAGAACGTTCTCCAGCAGCAGGTGGTTCAGGTTCTCCCTGGTCTCGATCTCGTCCTGATCCGTGTGGTTCTTGTTCTTCAGCAGTCGGAAGCACGACTCGTTCTAGCAGAGAGAGACGGGTGGTGAGGATGAGGGAGGTGTTTTTTCTTCTTCTTCTAAATATATATATATATAAAAGTATATATGAAGAGTTCATTTGCAAAAACAGGTATCTCCGTTTGGATTTTTTATCATTTTATTTTATATATTGATGTATTGATACTGTAATTAATTTATTTTTGGGAAATGTTTATTATCAATCATAACTAAAACATATTCATCTGATAATTTCCACATAAATCAACTCAATGTTTTCTATGTGCACTCCAGGGAGTATCAAACAGATGTTGTTTGTTCATTTTAAGAATGGCGTTTACCTGTTTTTGCAAATGAACTCTTCATATATATATTATATATATACTTTTTTTTTAATATATATTTATATATATATATATATATATATATATTTAGATATAGAGGTTGGAGAGGTTTGCACTCAATTTGAGAAATTATTTTGAGAAAACTTGTTATTTCAAGGCAAAATGACAAACTCCAGCATAGCAAGAAGCAAGAAGCTACTTGTTACATAGTCAAAGCCACATCACTGGCAGAAAAGCAGCTCTTACTCTAGGTAAAAGAGAGGAGGGCCATGAAGGAGGGATGTAAGAAAGGTTAGGAACCAAAGGTCACACATCTGCCATCCAGGTACTTGCGAGGCACCGTTAACTCTATAGGGATGCTATCAGTCTGTCTTTATGCCTGTGAGCAATACAAAGTTATTCATGTGTGTGTGTGTGTGTCTCTGAGAAATAAGGTATAAAAACGGGGAGGGAAATGGGGTGAGGAGCATTCTCCTTACCTGTTGTGAGATGATGAGCATAGTGACCAGGAACAGGGTGATATATATGCAGCTCATCACCTGGGGGTGTTTAACCAGGCCAAGCTCATTCAGGACAGATGCATCGTTAATGCTGTAGCACAAAGGGGAATTCATGGTTGGACCTCAGTTTCATTTGAAATGCTTCACCTATTCATACATGGTCATTTTAGGGATGCAGGAATAATTAGGGTTAAAAATTGTAACATTGTTTGTTCGTTTGTCTCTGTGTCTTTGACCCTGGTTGTCTAATGATGTTGGTATCATTGTATTTAAGATGATCATCATACTATGGTGGTCACTGTAAGTGGTTCTGATAAGATCTCACCACCTCTGAAATACTTCATGAGACTGAACTAGGGGATGCATGAAATCTAAGTGACTAGAGTGAGTGACTAGTGTTAAATTATGACTCATATCCTGTAATGCATGAGCACCCCCTCCCCCCTCACAGTACAATAAGACCATGTGACAGGATACAGGGTTGACATCCAGAGTTCAGTCCCACCTGTTGCAGTTCCAGTCGTGTGGATAGAGGATGCGTCCATAGGCCATGAAGAGCTCCTTCTTGCAGCCGAGGGTGATGACGCAATGAGAGACAGGATGCAGCAGTAGACAGAGTACTGTGGGAGAGAGATGGGGGATGGGAGTTAGACCTGTGATAGTTAAAATATAGTTACAAGTTAGGAATAAATTGATGAAATAGTTGTAATGTATTTTCATTTTGTAAAATGCTTATAAAAATAGTTGTACTGGTTCAAACCAAACGGTACAGATATATTTAGAAACAGGAGAGATGGCATAACATCTCACTGGGACCAAAACGTAAAACAAATGCAGGTTTAAAGACAATATTTTTTCAATGTTTTTTTGTTGTTGGTCAAAGTGAAATGTTCTATGGTCTCTCCCGATTATAGCGTTAGCTGAACCGTTTGGTTCGACAAACTATTTTATAAGCATTTTACGAAATGTCTATGGGAAAATAAATGGCGGATGAAATTCTCTGGTACAGTGCTGAAGCAGGAAGTAGGTGGTCACTTTGCCTCTCTATTGTTGCCCCTCTAGTGCAGGTTGATCATTTTATTTTCCAAACAATGTGGCATCCTTTCGTTCCTAACACATTACAAGTCCATGTTAGGAAAGATATCCAGCATGATTTTTTCCCCCCATTGAGATCTGATGTGTTTTCAAAGTGTTCCTTTAATTTTTTTGAGCAGTGTACGAGCAAGATTTTCAATTGTTATTAAACAGTCTAAATGTAATAACGATGCCTCACATCTTACCTTTAATAGTAGATGAGACCTGTCTTGATGATTGCAGTCTGTGTGCGGGCCGGGCAGATCAGGAAGAGAAATGAAACGGTGAGAAAACACACGGGGGTACGAACGTTTTGCACAGGGTTAGGGTTACACAATGTTTCCCAATAAAGTCATTAGCTAATAAAATGTCTCTGTGTTGTTATTTAACTGTTTGAAGGGATTTTACAACGTGAGAGATTGCAGGAGGATTACGTGGACACAGCACACAGAGTGTTAACTATGGCCCAGGCAGGAAGGCTTCCCCGCACGGCTGAGACGCTGCAGTGACATGGGCGACAGACTACAGTGAAGACACACATCTCCAACCCAAACAGTGCTCCACTTAACCACCACCTCTTGTGTAGCCCCCAAGGTGTAATGTATTTACAATATTTACAAACAAATACTAATTTCATCCAGGTAATGTTACTGTTTGGCATATTACTATTATAGGGCATGGGCTTCACCATGACAGTTCCACTTTAAGTTAAACATATTTCAAGTCATTATTGCTCGTCAATACACATTTCACCAGAGATTACTAAAAAAGAATAAAAATAATTGCCTCTTTGAGGTTGGTTCAATGTTCTTCTTCGGAAAGACTCCTGAATTCTCCGTCCTGTGTATGGAATGGAAAAGGTAACAGTCAATCTGAGGACTGATTTACAGAGGTCAATACCAAACATGACAGGCCTTGCAGGGCAGGACTTACTCGCAGAGCTGGAAGCAGATCGTACAGGGGTGGAGCCAGTAGATCCATGTCCTAGAAAGATGCTCATTTGCGTTTCCATCACCTGCACAGTGCACAGACATGGCCAGACAAATGTCAATGGAAAGTATTTGAGAAGTTATTAAATGTTCAAATCCTATTTAATTTAAGAGTTGTGACCAGCAGCTCAGCAGGTCATTCTGTCGGTTGGCCGGTCCCCAACAATTTCACCACACTTAGGTTAAATGAGGCAAGGTAGTCGTGTCATGTGTGCGCCTGTGTTTGTGTTCATGTCAATTGATGGAAAAAGGGGGCAATATTTAATAACTGCAGGGTGGCAGAGTAGAGTGGATCCTGCACCTGCCACCATGAATGTTACAAAAGTGTGTGTGAGAGAGAAAGCTTGAATTCATGTACATACACATACAGATCCTTTCAAAAAAATTGAATATCATGGAAATACCATGGATGACCATGGGCTTCAGCGGATTGTCAAGCAGACGATTAAAAAATTTGGCGGAGATTCAGAGGGAGTGGACTGAGGCTGGAGTCAGTCATAACTGAGAAGTAACTGCTGATTTTCTTCACACTATTCTAATTTCTTGAAATACTGTTTTGGGGGGTTTTCTGGAGCTGTAGGCCAAAATGATGAAAAATGACATAAATAAAGGCTAGAGATATTTCATTTTGTGTGTAATGAATCTATAATCTATGAAAGTTTCACTTTTTGAAAGGAATTATGGAACAAACTACCTTTTCCATGATATGCTAATTTTTTGGAAAGGATCTGTACATTGTAGCAGCTACTTCGCATTTGTGCTTGTTACTTGAATATGTCGGATTAAATGCAACACTGGCACTAATTGTTCCAATCACGTCTCGTTCCACATATCTGATGTGAAATCATTGCAAGTTCAACGCCATAACTTCATGTCCAATCAGAACTGTTCAATGTAGCCGAATGCCATGGTAATTTTGTTGGAATTACGGCACCCACTAATTTAGGGGTGCCAAATGAACACAGCACTATAATCAAATTCAAATGAACACAGTAGGCACTATAATCAAATTCAAATGAACACAGTACTATAATCAAATTCAAATTAAGTACTGACCACAGACTGTAGAAAGAGATGTAATGCAGGATAGCCAAGCGAATGTGTTTGGATGGAAGTTTGACGCTAGGCCAATCAGAGGCAGAGAGGGGCGGGTTATGCCTTCGCATAGCCTTCGCCATCATCCAAAAGAAAATATCGCCTCCGGGACAACAACGCTTCCTACCCAGCGTGTGCACGTCTTTCCGACAGGGGTGGTTGTTATGGCAACTATCAACAACAACAACAACAACTACTACAAGACATAAAGACCGAAATAGGCTACCTTGTTAATGTGTCTGTCGGAGACACGGCCTAACGTTAACATTTAATATGAGCCGAATATCAGCCTGCGCTCAGCTATGTATACAGGAAGTAAACCGGATATTCAGGTGGGTTGTGACGGTTGTTATTGTTGTCAAGTTAAAACTGTCTATATATCAATTGGGTAGTGATGCTTTTGTCCACTATGTGGCGCCATTACCTTTATCATTTTAAAACTATTCATAATCTCAAACTCACTGGCTGTTGAAGTCAGGCTTTAGATGCTTTTTACATCAGAAAAGGTAGCTTTAACAGATGAGCTTCCATGAATTCTGCACTATGTAATTTAGAATGATTAAAACAACCTGCAGGTCTGTTCATTTCCTTCTTATTCCATGAGTCTGCTCAGTGTGCCACACAGTACACACACACACACAAACACACACACACATACACAGGAAATTGGGGAGCTGTTAATGTGTCTTTGAAGTAAAGCAGTTCATTTTATTGCTTTTAATTTTGTTTTGACGTTTTGTTTTGTTTTGATTCCCCTATCACTCTGTTGAAAGTACTGAAACTGAACGACTAGTCTGTTACCGAGCTTTACGTCAAGCTAAACCTGGCAGCACAAACACTGAGGACCTGAAAGCCCAACAACAATTAACCACTGATGAAGAACCACAACACTATTGAACGTCTTTACTCCTTCAACATATTTATTGGTGAAGTATACAAACAAATGACAAAAGTATCATCATTTGCTCTTCTTGCTCCCGATTCTTGGTTCCAGTGGCTGTTTGGGCCAGTTTAACATTTTGGCCTTGTGGCACACACAACAGGTAACTGATCTCCACAAGTGTGACTGGCCCAGCTGCTATCCGCTGTAAATGACAGAAGAGAGTTTTTAGACGAGATGAAAGCAAAATGTGATGGAAGTGTCAAAGTTAGAGAAGCATGCTTGTGACAGGGAGGTTCAGATGGAAGGAAAAGTCACTCTACCAGTGTTCATGGCCAGACATGTTGCTGCTCCAAAGCTGTCCGAGGGCTTATAGTCCATGTTTGAGCCGTCACTCCACAGCCACGTAGCATCCTGTTAGCAGAGATATTGAATCATTCAATCGCTTGTTATTGACGATAACATCTACCGGTCGATCGCAATCGGCGTATTGGGCACCCGTGATCTACACTCTACATCACACATGGGCAAAATACGGCCCGGCCCGCCGGCGCCCCCAGTGTGGCCCGCGATGGAATTGCAATTTTTTTTTTTTTTTTTTTTTTTTTTATACAATGCACCTGAACGCAACATGCAAGATACCCGCTGAATAAGTTTCCAAATGTTCATGTCATTCTGGCCAATACTCCACTTCTGTTATAGCATTTCAGTCTGGAATATGGAACACCTTTAATCTTTATGGCTAAAAGGCTAAAAGTAATCTCATGTGTTAGAAGTGACTGTTCTACATTGAAGTAATCATTTAAATAATTAACTCGTTGGTTTTGGATTTATTTAGCTTCAAGAGTGCATTTTTGTTCTTGTGTGACCCTCAACACAGGCTTTGAGAATCCCGGGCCACTTACTGATACTTATGCTTAAATTAACCCACTCATATTCTGGTTTATTTCAAGAAAAACATTTCGGCTAGTGGAAATTCTAATTGGCTGGTAACTTTAAAATCTAGCAGCCATTTGGCAGGTGGTGAAAAAAGTTAATTTCAAGCCCTGCAGGAAGAGCAGGTGGTGACATAGGAGTGAGTGAGAAAAGGATCAAATATTGGTGGTTAAGACTGAATAATGACATCACAACTGTTAATTATAAATGAGTTATTCCTCTAAACCTGGCTTCAAATGCCCAAAATTTTTCACGCTGGCGCCGTTCAGCCCTTTTTTGTGGCCCTCTCTATCATCAAAGTTGCCCATCCATGGGTTACGGCATGACAATATTTTTTCGGCCCCCGGCAACAATCTGGGTTTCTCATGTGGCCCCCCATGAAAAATAGTTGCCCACCCCTGATCTACATTATAGTACAGTATATCTACCTCCACTTGACTGGCCAGAATAAATGTTGTGGGAAAGGACAATGTACACCAAGGTCAAATTGCTTTCAATTCATTCCATTCAAGAACAACAATAAAATAAATCTTTCCATAACAATTTTCTTCAATTCAGCCTGCTGAGAATGAAGGTGTATCACTCGTATGTGAACTGCCATTTGTCAGACAACTCAAAGACTGAAACCATCCTACTGTAAATGAGCGCTACCATTCTGAGACTGGACTCCTGTGTGAAGAGAGCCACAAAGTCACGATGGGCCCTATCGTGGCCAAAGCGGCAATTTAGCACTTGCGCCGGGCGCAGCGCAAATTAATGGGCGTTCCTAAGTCCTCTGCTATTCTCCGTGCCCTGCAAAATTTCACCTGCGCGCGGCGCAAATGGGATTTGGGCGGTCTTAACCACCTGAATTATGCACAGGTGTGGCCTGGCAATGCCTCCGCTTAATTACATCAATCAAACCCAATCAGATTCCCGTCCTGCATTCCCTTTAACACAGTTTGTGCGATGCGTGCTGTAATTCTCACAGATCCCACAACAACCATCGCATCATACCTGTTAAAAACATCTGTGATTTGATGCAATTTGGGTTATTTTGTTGACTGGAAAATAGAAACGTGTTTGCAACGGGGAAACAGGGACATTTAATTGACAATAATATTGCAAGTAGGCAGCATGTTTGTGGCTCTTTACATGTGATAAACATTTTTCAGTGAATAATAGTTGATTGGCTCACTGAATAATCTGCTGTTACCCAATTTTAGCAGCAGCATTTGATGTCCTGGCATTTGTATTTTAATGGGACATCGTGCGTAATGACGTATCCAAAAGTAATCCCCCTGCACTGCGCTGCACAGTCTGGAGAATAATGGTGCGCTCAAGCACAGCAGGGTATTTTTGCACTAAGAGCTGTTTAAGAGCTGCTTTTAGGTGCTCTTAAAATTGCGTGCACGCAAAGAATTTGCGGCATGCTGACGATAGCAGAAGGCAAGCATTTTGCGGGGACATGCCTGGTTTGGCATGCATGGGGCACGCCCACACCTGTGTCTGTGCTCAGATCCTGGAGCAAAACTGGTGTAGGGTTAATTATGCACATTCCCCTTGGGTCTGGATAACTGTGCCATGTGATCTTACACTTTGTATGGGTCTTCTGTAGGACATGGGTCACTTTGAGTACCTTTTAAATGTATTATTTTTGTATACTGATTTTATAAAGGTTTTTTTCTATTAAGGGTTCTATCTAATTAACTTTCCTATGGGGAATTAATTATTGTCTATGGGCGGTCTATCCTTGCCTCTGTGTAGTCTACCTACATGTATATAGCGCCCTCATGTGGAGATATGGGCCATTTGAGATCTCAGTATACCCACTTAACATATATAATCATTTATATTTCATATGTAGAATTTTTATGTTGGCTGCTTCTCCTGGCCTTTTCCGGTTATGGGTTCTCATGTGCCATCTCCATATTATGGTATTTAATTTTTTGTATTTCTATGTATTGATTGCTTAATTATTGATCTGTACCAGCTGGATGTATGCTCCCTGGTTTTTGCCTCCTTATATATGGGGTCACACCCATTCTCTCATTTAACACTGAGGAAAGCCACAGGCTGAAAGGCGTCTGCATGTACTGCTGCTGTGCAGATTAAAATACTCTTGAAACTCAACCTGTGAGTGCTGCCAGTTTGGACTTTTTCAAAGTGCAAAATGACACTTGTGGGAGGCAGACGATAGCAGAAGACGCAGGGAAGATGGCATAAGAAGCGTGCAAACTGATGCGTAAACGATAGCGCCTGTACGACAAGAGGGCCCGACATCCACGTTCAGCATACGAACCAAGGGATTTCATCCACCATTAACTTTTCCATGTACATTTAGTAGCTTATAAAGGTAGTTTTAATTGATCAAACCAAGCGATTCAGCTTAGAATCAGGAGAGACACTATAACATTTCACTCTTGCCAAAACTAACAAGTATTTATTTCATTAAATTTTTTATTGTTTTGGTCCAAGTGAGATGTTATAGGTATCTCCTGGTTTAACCAATTAAAACTACTTTATAAGTATTTTACGAAATGTGAAGAGGGTGACTTTGGCACTTAGCAATTTGCATGACAGCAGATGGATCTGAACATTTCACATGTTAGACTAGACTAGACTAGACTAGACTAGACTAGACGGGTTCAGTTATGGATGAGACCATACGGACCCCCATCCCCAGATGGGGGTCCGCTGCTGTGGCCTGGGTGGGCCCGTCCCCCGCGTGGCCTGCTCTCACGCTCTCAGTCACTATGCTGGTGGCTGGGGGCTGGGGGGGCGGGTCGCGTGGGGGCTGGGTCCGCCCGGGCCG
The DNA here is from genome assembly GCF_964638095.1 of Poromitra crassiceps. NCBI lineage: Eukaryota > Metazoa > Chordata > Actinopteri > Beryciformes > Melamphaidae > Poromitra > Poromitra crassiceps. The sequence goes on along the minus strand of NC_139650.1, from coordinate 13,671,483 downwards.
CAGCAATTGGCCCCTAGCACAACGACCTCACAAGGTTCCTCCTCAGCCAAGTCACTGGGGCAATCCATGCGGCGATCCATATGGTGGAAAGGTTTTCTTGCGTTCACTGGGGGTGAGGGGGTGCCGCCTTATGTGGGCGGGGGCCGGGTCGGGGGGCATCGGTGCTCTTCATCACTGGTCGAGGGCTGCCGGTTGGTTTAGAACAGCCTAGGTAGGCGATAGATTAGCTACAGCCTAAGGCTGACCTGTTAGTGTTCAGGCTAAAATCAGACTAGAGCAGGGTAGGATAGGCCAGATTAGGCTGTAGATTAGCTAGATACTATGTCCCAGTTAGCTCTGGTTAATGCTTAGAGTAGTCAGTTGTCTGATCTTCCCCCCCCCCCTCTCTTTCCCCCTTCCCCCGCTTCTTCCCTTCTTCCCCCTTCTTGTTCTCCTCTCTTTCCATGCTCTTTCCTCCCCCACATCCCACCGCCCCCCCCTCCCTTCTCCTGCTCTCTCCTCATTCTCCCCCCCTCTGCTCCTTCTCCTCTTCTCCCCTATTTTCCTGAATCCCTGCCACTTCCTGCTCTCCCTTCTCTCACATTCCCCCTGCTCTCCTTCCCCTATACCCTCCCACCTCTCCTTCTCTGCCTCTCTGTCCTCCCCCCTCTCTCACATTCCCCCTGCTCTCCTTCCCCTGCACCCTCCCACCTCTCCTTCTCTGTTCTCTCCTCCTCCACATTTCCCATTTTCCCCCCACCCTCGCCCTAATCCGGGCCCGTATCCTACTCCCTCCCTCCACCCTAGACCCTACCTCTACTCTCTGTCCTCCCCCCTCTCTCACATTCCCCCTGCTCTCCTTCCCCTGCACCCTCCCACCTCTCCTTCTCTGTTCTCCCCTCCTCCACATTTCCCATTTCTCCCCACCCTCGCCCTAATCCGGGCCCGTATCCTACTCCCTCCCTCCACCCTAGACCCTACCTCTACTCTACCTCCCCTGTACCCTTCCACCTCTCCTTCTCTGTTCTCTCCTCCTCTCTGTCCTCTCCCCTCTCTCACATTCCCACTGCTCTCCTTCCCCTGCGCCCTCCCACCTCTCCTTCTCTGTTCTCTCCTCCTCTCTGCCCTCTCCTCCCTCTCACATTCCCCCTGCTCTCCCTCCCCTGCACCCTCTCCTTCTCTGTTCTCTCCTCCTCCACATTTCCCATTTCTCCCCACCCTCGCCCTAATCCGGGCCCGTATCCTACTCCCTCCCCTCCCCCAACCCTAGACCCTACCCCTACCCTGGCTCTCCCTCCCCTGCACCCTCATCTCTCCTCCTCTGTTCTCTCCTCCTCCACATTTCCTATTTTCTCCCCACCTCCCCCCTCTCCTCCCTCCTCCCTCTCCCTCCCTCCTCCACTCTCCTGCTTTCTTCAAATGTTCAAATGTTATCTTTATTCTGTATATTCTTGTTACTGTGTGTTAGCTAGAATCAGCTAGACATACTTTCTGTGAAGCCCTCTGAGACATGCTTGTGAATTAGGGCTATATAAATAAACTTGACTTGACTTGACTTGATATTATGAGGATATGAACCGCTACATTGCAGAAAATACGTTATTTGCATATTTGCATATTTGCACTACATATGCCCCGTTCGCCCGTTTTGGTCAGTTCCAGGACTCTACTCGGACCTGAATATCTTCTATGACGATCAGAATGAAACCAAAGTTCTCCGGGTGAGTAAAACATCATATTTTAAGCTGGAAATAATGTCCGGCGTGTAAAAAACAGGAATTTTCCTTTAAAGAACTATTACTTTGCACTTTATAATTTATATTTTGAGATTGTTTTCTGCATCTTCTGCTATTGATGTGATCGTTGCGCTGCATACTGCACAAAGTCAAATTCCTCGTTTGTAATATGATTACTCACTGTGGCTATTAAAATGACTTGAATCTTAAAATCTTTTAAAATCTCAACATGTGTTTGACAGAAAGAAAACCCACTCAACACTTGACTGATTGATCTGGGTAAAGAGACTTTGCTACCTCGACGCCATCCGAGCCACCGATCCAGACTCGGGGAACATCAGTGCTGGCCCCTTTCACCAGATCCTGAAGGTGCTGGAACTCCACCAAGCTGTGGATGGAGGCCAGGTTGGCACCAAAGGCCATACAATGTTGCTGTAAAAGAAGAGAGAAACCACTCCTAATAAAGGCACAGTTTGGCTGCAACAACGTCTAGTACAAACGTGTGTACTTCTGTTACAAAGACATATTGCAATTATGTGTGCTGGTCTCGGAGAGGCCTTCAAATGTCGCTGCTACACATTGTTAGCAATGAGTCAAAGTAGGTCGGAAACGAGTTTTGCAGGTATTTTATGATTTTGAGTGATTTGCTTACCTTAATCTCCATCATGAATAATCGTGAATAATTATTTTCATAAAACAAAAGGGAAAGTATTTATTTTTATAGTTTTGGTGGAATGTCACTGTAGAAAATGGAATGTTGTGGAATGTGGTAGTTCTGTTGTGGAGAAAAGGAGAATATACCAGCCACGCTGTCACAGCTGGTAATAATGTAATATACATGTATGAAATAATCCTTATTTGTGTATTACTACTCAGTATATTTCAAGGTGATATATAGTAGCATCATATAGCATCTGGGAGTGAACCCCACTGCCGTACCTCTGCCTTTATCCAGGTCATTGGGCTGTTGAAGAAAATGAAGCATCTAGATCCATAGAGGCCCCAGCCTACTGGACAGTCTCTCCTTGGCAGCACCAGGATTCCTATCAGAGAAAAGGATGGAGTCATTAACTGATGGTTTTCATAAATGTGTACATCATGGTTAGATGATGTTCTAGTCAAAACCAATAGGAACTTATTACCGTATTGATGAAATGCATTTAGGAAACTAGCCCCAGTCTGACGCACATAGCAAGTCTAGTCCTACTACACTCGAGTAGACATTGAACACATCACATGGTTTATCAAGTACGCTTGGACAGTGGCAACAAAGACAACTTCATACGTTTGTTAGTAGTTCAATAAATAACCGTGCCAACTTTCACTTCATTTCAGTCACAGAAACTAATTACCACAACTGCAGTTACAACAATAAAACAATTCCAGTTTTTCTTTCTGCAACAAAAAATTAAATACTTTTTTTTCTGCAACAACAAAATATTGGTTTTCTGCAACAGAAAATTCCAGTCTCACTGTGCTATCCTTTCTGCTCCTCAACACACACACACACGCACGCACGCACGCACACACACACACACACACACACACACACACACACACACACACACACACACACACACACACACACACACACAGTGCACTGCAGATGAGAGGTCAGTTTGATGACATGATGAGAGGTCAGTTTGATGACATCATACACCTGTTGACTCTGTTACAGAGGTCAGTTTGATGACATCATACACCTGTTGACTCTGTTACAGAGGTCAGTTTGATGACATCATACACCTATTGACTCTGTTACAGAGGTCAGTTTGATGACCTCATACACCTGTTGACTCTGTTACTGCAGATGAGAGGTCAGTTTGATGACATCATACACCTGTTGACTCTGTTACAGAGGTCAGTTTGGACTTCATGGAAAGATGAAGAGTGAGATTTCTATGTTGTCTCCTTCTCACCATGTTTGTCACATTCTGTGGGTAGTGAACCGAACTGGTTCCTGTGTTCCGTCCTGGTTCCTGTTCTCTCCCGCCCCGTACTGTCCACACACCAACAATATCCAGTAGAGCCATGACACTAAAGAAAAGTACATGTTAATTAAACAAATTCAATTTGTTTTTCTCCCCAACTGTACTTGGCAAAGTCCCCCTTCTGTCCTGATCGATGCTCCTCTCCCTCTGCCGATCTGGGCTGAGTTGTAGACTAGGGGGACACCTCGCCATTCCGAAGTGTCGGCATTCCGATCATTGACTTCTATGCTTTCGGAGAGGCGGCCCTTTTTTTTTATCTCCAAAAAATGTTTCGCCGAGAGATTAGGTTAGGCTTAGGCGTGGGGGGTGGGAGAGGTTAGGTTTAGGGTTAGGGTCTGGGGGAGGGTTTCGCAATGGCGAGGTTAGGGTTAGAATTTTGTCGGAATGCCGGTATTTCGGAGTGCCGACATTTCGGAATGCCGAGGTGTCCCCGTAGACTAGCACATGCTTCCTCCGATGCATGTGCACTCGCCAGCCGCTTCTTTTCACCTGACAGTGAGGATGTTGAGCATGGGAGGATTACGCTATTCCCCCAGGTTCCCCTCCCCCCGACCATGCAGGCGACACGACCGACCAGAGGAGGCGCTAGTGCAGCGACCAGGACAGTCATACTCTTAATCCGGCTTCCCAACTAGCGCAGACACGGCCAATTGTGCCTGTAGGAACGCCCGACCAAGCCGGTGGTAACACGGGTGCTCGAACCTCACGCTCGTGTTGGCAGGCAGGGAATCTACCGCTGCACTACCCAGATGTCCAATTCATTTTTTAAGGTATTTCAATTCATTTTTTTTAGATGCAAAAACAAAATTAATCAATCAATCAATCAATCAATCAGTTAATTATCAACTGCTAACCTGCCGTGGTGTATACTCTCCATCTTCATCACATCGAGGCATGAAGGCTCCAGGCATAGGGGTCACACTGTCTCTGAACTTCTGACAGTGGGTCCTATTGTCTGGTTCATACAGGGAGGAAAGATGATTTAAATGAATTAATTGTGTAATTATATTTACATTTCACATCAAATAGGCAGTTAATACACAGGCCAAAACTAGGAGATGGCCCTAGTGCCTCTGGCCCAAACTGATTTTACCAAGTAACAGTTGTTCCTGGACCAACATTTCTTCCTAGTTCAGGCCGGGAAAACCGTCAGTTTTATACAGCCACCACTGAAAGCATCCTCTCTTCATCCATCTCTGTGTGGTCCGTCTCCGTCTCCGCCCTCGTGCTCACAGCAGAGAAGCTGACAGGACAACAGCAGCTGTCAGTGAGTGAACTGTATGATGCCAGGGTCAGGAAGCTGAGTGAGCTGTATGATGCCAGGGTCAGGAAGCTGAGTGAACTGTATGATGCCAGGGTCAGGAAGCTGAGTGAGCTGTATGATGCCAGGGTCAGGAAGCTGAGTGAGCTGTATGATGCCAGGGTCAGGAAGCTGAGTGAACTGTATGATGCCAGGGTCAGGAAGCTGAGTGAACTGTATGATGCCAGGGTCAGGAAGCTGAGTGAGCTGTATGATGCCAGGGTCAGGAAGCTGAGTGAGCTGTACGATGCCAGGGTCAGGAAGCTGAGTGAGCTGTATGATGCCAGGGTCAGGAAGCTGAGTGAACTGTATGATGCCAGGGTCAGGAAGCTGAGTGATGCTGTACGATGCCAGGGTCAGGAAGCTGAGTGAGCTGTATGATGCCAGGGTCAGGAAGCTGAGTGAGCTGTATGATGCCAGGGTCAGGAAGCTGAGTGAACTGTATGATGCCAGGGTCAGGAAGCTGAGTGAGCTGTATGATGCCAGGGTCAGGAAGCTGAGTGAGCTGTACGATGCCAGGGTCAGGAAGCTGAGTGAGCTGTATGATGCCAGGGTCAGGAAGCTGAGTGATGCTGTACGATGCCAGGGTCAGGAAGCTGAGTGAACTGTATGATGCCAGGGTCAGGAAGCTGAGTGAACTGTACGATGCCAGGGTCAGGAAGCTGAGTGAGCTGTATGATGCCAGGGTCAGGAAGCTGAGTGAACTGTATGATGCCAGGGTCAGGAAGCTGAGTGAGCTGTATGATGCCAGGGTCAGGAAGCTGAGTGAGCTGTATGATGCCAGGGTCAGGAAGCTGAGTGATGCCAGGGTCAGGGAGCTGAGTGAGCTGTATGATGCCAGGGTCAGGAAGCTGAGTGATGCCAGGGTCAGGGAGCTGAGTGAGCTGTATGATGCCAGGGTCAGGAAGCTGAGTGATGCCAGGGTCAGGAAGCTGAGTGAGCTGTATGATGCCAGGGTCAGGAAGCTGAGTGAGCTGTATGATGCCAGGGTCAGGAAGCTGAGTGAGCTGTATGATGCCAGGGTCAGGAAGCTGAGTGAACTGTATGATGCCAGGGTCAGGAAGCTGAGTGAGCTGTATGATGCCAGGGTCAGGAAGCTGAGTGAGCTGTATGATGCCAGGGTCAGGAAGCTGAGTGAACTGTATGATGCCAGGGTCAGGAAGCTGAGTGGAGCTGTATGATGCCAGGGTCAGGGAGCTGAGTGAGCTGTATGATGCCAGGGTCAGGGAGCTGAGTGAGCTGTATGATGCCAGGGTCAGGGAGCTGAGTGAGCTGTACGATGCCAGGGTCAGGAAGCTGAGTGAGCTGTATGATGCCAGGGTCAGGAAGCTGAGTGACCTGTATGATGCCAGGGTCAGGAAGCTGAGTGAGCTGTATGATGCCAGGGTCAGGGAGCTGAGTGAGCTGTACGATGCCAGGGTCAGGAAGCTCAGTGAGCTCTATGATGCCAGGGTCAGGAAGCTGAGTGAGCTGTATGATGCCAGGGTCAGGAAGCTGAGTGAGCTCTATGATGCCAGGGTCAGGAAGCTGAGTGAACTGTATGATGCCAGGGTCAGGAAGCTGAGTGAGCTGTACGATGCCAGGGTCAGGAAGCTGAGTGAGCTGTATGATGCCAGGGTCAGGAAGCTGAGTAACCTGTATGATGCCAGGGTCAGGAAGCTGAGTGAGCTGTATGATGCCAGGGTCAGGGAGCTGAGTGAGCTGTACGATGCCAGGGTCAGGAAGCTGAGTGAGCTCTATGATGCCAGGGTCAGGAAGCTGAGTGAGCTGTACGATGCCAGGGTCAGGAAGCTGAGTGAGCTGTACGATGCCAGGGTCAGGAAGCTGAGTGAGCTGTATGATGCCAGGGTCAGGAAGCTGAGTGAGCTGTATGATGCCAGGGTCAGGAAGCTGAGTGAACTGTACGATGCCAGGGTCAGGAAGCTGAGTGAACTGTACGATGCCAGGGTCAGGAAGCTGAGTGAGCTGTATGATGCCAGGGTCAGGAAGCTGAGTGAGCTGTATGATGCCAGGGTCAGGAAGCTGAGTGAGCTGTATGATGCCAGGGTCAGGAAGCTGAGTGAACTGTACGATGCCAGGGTCAGGAAGCGGGCAGGGAGGATCTCCACTGACACCTCTCATAACGTCTCTTCAAAAGAACTCTCCTCAGGAAGGCGGTTCCATCAAAACCAGGACCACACGTCAACTTGAACAGTTTCTTCCCAAGGGCCGTTTCTCTCCTCAATAATTCAAATCACAATTAAGGTCATGACCCCCCTCCCCCACAGCTGTTCGGTCGCCGTCTTTAAAGCACTTTATCTTATTTATTTTAGTCCAGCTGCTTTTTTATCTTTTTATTTCTTTTTTATTCTAGGTACTGGTGATTTTACTCTAACTTTAGGGGTGTTTTGAGCTACTGTACATATATTTTATTCAGAAATTATCTTTTTTGTCAATTTGACTGTACGGGTTCTATCATGTCCTGAGTGTCTTGTCTTGATTGTGTCCTGTCTGTGTTTTTTAACCTGTTGAGTTGTGCTGCTACACCAGAATGAATTCATGTGTGTCCTTGTGATGCATTTGGCAATAAAGTGTTTCAGATTCTGATTCTGATTCTGATGACATCATACACCTGTTGACTCTGTTACTGCAGATGAGAGGTCAGTTTGATGACATCATACACCTGTTGACTTTGTTACAGAGGTCAGTTTGATGACATCATACACCTGTTGACTCTACTAGATGAGAGGTCAGTTTGATGACATCATAGACCTGTTGACTCTGTTACAGAGGTCAGTTTGATGACATCATAGACCTGTTGACTCTGTTACTAGATGAAGAGAGTGAGATCTCGATGTTGTCTCTTTCTCACCATATTGGTCACAGTCTGTGTTTGGTGTATCCGGTGGCGTACTGGAACCTGGAATCTCTTGCCCCTTATCGTCCACACACCAACAATATCCACTGGAGCCATGGCACTAAAGACAAGTACATTCAAATGTTTCTGTTTTTTTTTTTTTTAAGGTTTTTCAATTTATTTGACATGAAATTCAAAAACAAAATCAATCAATCAATCAGTGGGTCAGTCAACGGCTAACCTGCTGTGGTGTGTACTGTCCATCTGGAGCACATTCAGGGATGAAGGATCCAGGCATGGGGGGCCCCGCACGCTCCCTGTGCAGCTGACAGTGGCTCTTCACATACACATGATGCCCTAAAATGTCATTTGTAACATTTTCAATTAACCCATTGATACCTGATGCAGCATTTTTGTGTGTATCCCTTTAAGACCGCAAACCGCGTCACGCGCGGGCCCGGCGCCACGAGGGGGCGCCAGGGGGCTTTGCACCCTCAGTTCAATTTTCTGCCCCCTCACTTAAAAAATAATAATAATAATAATAATTATAATAGTTCATCTATAAAGGCCAGTTAGGCAATGTTTGTACCTGACATGTTTCGGCTGCTCTTTCTGCAGTCTTCATCAAATTTGATCAGTTTAAGTTGATGTAGGCTACCCCCTATAAACATAGCTCTGTTGTTTCAGAATTGGCAGGGAAGCACTATTTGCTGTGCTTTGGTTGTCACAAGGTGTCAGAGATGTAGCTATTTATTAAGTTTGAACCTCACTGCATGTTGTAGTGATCATGACATGATAACACACACACACACACACACACACACACACACACACACACACACACACACACACACACACACAGAGAGAGAGAGAGAGAGAGAGAAATCAGCTGCACCCAAGCACACAGCATGCCATGAGCAGAAAGATGGAGACAACACATCTGATCACTTTATTTCTTTAATTTAATGAACCTGGCACTGTCTGGCTATTATTTTGTTTAGTTTTTGGTCGATTTTTGCAGCAATTGTTTATTCTATGACTTTTCATATAGACATATATGTTCAGAGTGCTCCAGACAGGTCCCGCATTTCACGTTATGCAAAGCTCAGCTCTATTAATGCCTTAATCTGCTGCTGTGAAATAAATGTTTTATTTGATTTTGAATAGTAGTCTTTCTTGTGTTGTTATTGCGCTTTTCAGAGGTCATTATCGTTAAAAAGTCCAGAAATAGGCATAGCGGGTATATAACCTATGTTTTACGATATAAAAATATCATATGAAAAAAAAAAAAAAAAAAAAAAAATCAGCCCCCTTCCCAGTTATAACCGCCCCCTAAGTCATTTCATCCTGGCGCCGGCCCTGGTCACGCGGTTCGCGGTCTTAAAGAGATACACACACAAATGAGGGATATACACGCAAATGCTGCATCAGGTGTCAATGGGTTAGATTACTCAGCATATTCTAAATACTTTGGATTACTTTTGGAATACTTCAAGAGCCCATTTTGTCATTTTGTCGGTCACTCTGAATGTACGCAAACACGGTGACAATGATGTAATGTTGTGAGCTTCTTCAGCATGTTAACAAACACGGTGACAATGATGTAATGTTGTGAGCTTCTTCAGCATGTTAAGTCAGTAAAATGTTCTTTATATTTCCATGTCAAAAACACATTCCTGACAGTGTCTCCTGGCTGTGTGTCTCCTCCGACGTGTGTGGCAGGCATACATTACAATTACAAATCAAGTAAACTATTTCTAAGGACAGTACGTTTTCAGAATACCACCAATTTAAACTGTAACTGTAATGGAATATAGTGACTTATATTTTGTTTTGTTTTATATACATGTATCCACCTGCACATTGGTCTCTCTCAGACTTACCCACTGTAGGTGCGACTGTAACCACAGCATCATCTGGAAAAGAGTGTGCAAAGAAATGGAATGAGTTCTGTCCATACATGTCATACCATACATACCATGATACAGACTATCACATGGTCCATACATGTCATACCATACATACCATGATACAGACTATCACATGTCATACCATACATACCATGATACAGACTATCACATGTTAAAGGATCACGGAATCAAGGATCAAGGAAGCTTTATTGTCATATGTAGCAAGCTACAATTAAAGTTAAAAGCCCCCCGCCCCCTAACTTTGCTGATAAAAGACAATATACATTTGGTATAAAAAACAACAACAGCATAAAATAGTAAACCACACAATAAAAGAGCATACCGGGGAGATTGTATGGTAGATGTCTATCTAAAAAGTCCATAAAGTAAGTGAAGTGTGAAGTGGATCAACATAGAGGTCATAAAGTGCTGAAAACAGGCAGACTATTTAGAGTTAATAACCCGTATGGCTTGAGTGAAGAAACTCTTCCTGAGCCGCTCACTCTTTGTTTTGATGCAGTGGAGACATCTGCTGGACGGAAGCCACTGAGACAGGCTGTGATGTTCGCTCTGGAACTACACCTCCTGGTGTAGATGTCTGGAACTACACCTCCTGGTGTAGATGTCTGGAACTACACCTCCTGGTGTAGATGTCTGGAACTACACCTCCTGGTGTAGATGTCTGGAACTACACCTCCTGGTGTAGATGTCTCCAAGCGAGGGCAGAGCAGACCCGGTGATCCGCTCTGTGCGCACCTCACCACCCTGTGCAGCGCTTTCTTGTCCTGGGAGGAGCAGTTTCCAAACCAGGTGGTGATACATCCCGACAGCACCGACTCCATCGTGGCAGTGTAGAAGTTTTTTTTTAGGATATTTTGAATTTTCTCAGCCGCCTAAGATGGTCCACGCTCGCCTCGTTTTCTTCACTACTGTAGTGGTGTCAGCCGCCTATGCCAAACTTCCAAACTTAGGACCTTCTTGCTGTGAGGCGAGAGTGCAAGGCAAGAACGCTACCACTCTGCAATAGTACCCCCAAGTTACATAACATAGTATTTACAGTACTGACACACCGCGCCCCCAAGTTACATAACATAGTATTTACAGTACTGACACACCACGCCCCCAAGTTACATAACATAGTATTTACAGTACTGACACACCGTGCCCCCAAGTTACATAACATAGTATTTACAGTACTGACACACCGTACCCCCAAGTTACATAACATAGTATTTACAGTACTGACACACCGTGCCCCCAAGTTACAGAACATAGTATTTACAGTACTGACACACCATGCCCCCAAGTTACAGAACATAGTATTTACAGTACTGACACACCGTGCCCCCAAGTTACATAACATAGTATTTACAGTACTGACACACCATGCCCCCAAGTTACAGAACATAGTATTTACAGTACTGACACACCGTGCCCCCAAGTTACATAACATAGTATTTACAGTACTGACACACCGTGCCCCCAAGTTACATAACATAGTATTTACATCACTGACACACCGTGCCCCCAAGTTACAGAACATAGTATTTACAGTACTGACACACCGTGCCCCAAAGTTACATAACATAGTATTTACAGTACTGACACACCGTGCCCCCAAGTTACATAACATAGTATTTACAGTACTGACACACCGTGCCCTCAAGTTACATAACATAGTATTTACAGTACTGACACACCGTGCCCCCAAGTTACAGAACATAGTATTTACAGTACTGACACACCGTGCCCCCAAGTTACAGAACATAGTATTTACAGTACTGACACACCGTGCCCCCAAGTTACATAACGTAGTATTTACAGTACTGACACAGTACAGGGACAGGACATAAAATACACAGTGAGGATCACTTTCCACTGTGCATTAGGAGCCTATACATTCTGTTTGCATTAATACAAGATAAGTTGACAGTTCAGAGTCATTAATTACCTGCATTTCCATTTAAGGCAAAGGTGGTGCAGAGAAGAATGGAGACGATCAGCATCTTTTTGATGACACCCTGCAGTCTGGCCAATGAAAAGACAGATGTACTAACAACACCCTGTAGTCTGACCAATGAAAATACAGAAGTACTAACAACACCTTGTACTCTGGCCAATGAAAATACAGATGTACTAAAGTCATTGAGAATCACAGGTTTGATTCCTGCTGAAGAGGCATTCAGATTATGAAGCTGTCTCTGACCTCTGACCCCTCTGGTGACCAGTGTTGGGCAAGTTACTCAGGAAGTCTAATAGTTACTTATGACTTTTTTTTTTTTTTTACTGTACTTATCACTTGGTATCAAAAGTAATTAGTTACGTTACTCATTACTATATTACTTTTGCTCCTTTTACATCTGAACACACGTTATTGGAACACTAATTAACCTTAGGAGGAGACAAAAATCAGCCACACTGTATACTTTTATTTGCTTATACTATAGGACAAAAAACTAATTACATTCTGGCAATGCAGTAGTCCCAGACCTATCTACACTTGCCAGGAAGCGCTGGAGAAAGTAATGCAGTAACTTGAAGTTACTTGGATTAGTAACTGTAATATAATTACTGTTTTGGAAATTGTAATTCCTTACACTACTCGTTACTGGGAAAGCAATAGAATTACAGTAACATGAGTAACGCGTTATACACTGCCCAACACTGCTGGTGACACGCATTTATGTGTCTAGAGGGCGATACAAATTCATATTTAATGGTGAAAATATTAAATTATTTCGTGAACACAAATTATCACACAGAAAATGTGTGAGGTCTCAAAAAAACTGAAAAATAAAGCCTGGACTTACTGTTAGGCCTGAAAATCAGGATCTCCTGAGCTTCAGTCAGATGTGGCGACAAGCAGAAAGGGGAGCGCTGATTTATAGCCAAGATCAAAGAAACATGTATTTGATTTACCAGCTAACTCATCATTGGCTGGTTTAGAGAACCTATATAAGGTCAAAGGAGATGTTGACACACACACACACACACACACACACACACACACACACACACACACACACACAGCTGTGTGAATGCAGCACATAAACCCAGAGCCCTCTGCTCTGTTACAGATAAGAAGATGCACGCACATCCAAGCCAAAGTGAACAAACCTTAAACTAAACAAATACAACTATGAAGGTAAAGATGTTGCCAAATCGAGAGATTGTAGCCTTCAATTTAGCCTTCTAATTGTAGAACAAATATCTGAACGTGTGTTTAAAGGTCCCATATCATGCTATTTTTTTTAACTGTATAAAACATGTCTCATAGGTCTTTAAAACAAGGTTATGAATTCTGTTGCAAAAAAATATCAAATCCAGCCTCTGTGCTTCCCTATGTGCTCTGTCTCTCCCCTCCTTAAAGGGATAGTTCACATCTGTTAAAGACTTCTTTGAAATTCTTTAAAATCTTTTAAATACAGGCCATTTAAAGTCTAGCCCTATTTGCTACTTACCAATGATGATGTTGATTGGTAGAGTTCTTTCTCAGCACAATCCATGCTGTTCCTCATAGCCCTCATGAAAAAGTACTACTGAATCACTACTCATCACTACTACACAATATCTACACAAAACCTACTGTTCCACTACTTGATTGCTATTGAGATGTGTAGTGATTTATGTCGTGATTTCAGTAGTATTGAGTAGAGCATTGGCCCCTTTCACTACTGGTGATTACTACATAATGCCTATATCACTGCATGATTACTACTTAATTACTTCTGTCTCACTATTTGGCTTTTAGGAAATTACTATATAAACACTACTCATCCCTTCACAATTATTATTGAATTACCACAATGCTTACACATTTACTACTGTATGCCTTCACAATCCCTATGGGATTACTACATCCTTCTGTATGTGTCACTATTGAATTTCTCTTCATTTAAACCTTTTGAATGACTATTGAAAACACATTTGCTACTAGTTGCGTATTCAGTATCATGCTATTATCATGCATATAAATTATTCTTATCAAACAAGAATGAGCTTACACAAGCTTAATTTCAAATACATTTATTAAATTGAGTGAATATTCTCTTACATGCTTTACATTAAAAAAAATCATGTATAGCATTACTTATCACATTTTAAAGGGGGACTAACCCCCTAGATATCTATTAGAACAGTGATTTGAAAATACCTATGGAAAAAACCAAGAAATGACATATGCTCTTGTCTATACTGGACTCTTTGGCTGTGTTGAAGTCCAGATTTTTTTTCGGAAATCGACGCCATTACAGTTTGCCTATTGCCTCAAAAATAATTTATTTGAGAGGGGCCATATCTGTATAAATATCAACAATTAGCCAACGCTGGTGGCCTGTATGGAAAGAGCTTTGCTCAAAATGGTTGAAAGTTATATCAATTTGGTAATTCAGTGGCGAACTAGAAATTTAATTATTTTTCTGCATGTAACTCTATGGCAGTGTGTCAAAACTACGTTACGAGAGCAAAGTGGCATGGGCTCGTTACAGCAGCACACCGCACAATACGACAAACCCCCCGTTCTGGGGTAACACAATGCGAGATTTCTCTACGTCATTCCCTCGTCCAAGTTGCCATATAGTCCCTTTTTCATTTTAGTTTGGGGACTTTTCGTGGGGACTTTTCGTGATTCTTGTTAAAAGTTGTGCAAAAGTTTTTTCCTCTCAGCGCAGTGCAGGCTGCCTGCGCCTCCTCCCTCCTGCCAGACCCCGGCTGGCGAAACAGCATGGGGCGCTTGTAACCTCACGGAGCAACAAACAAACAGACAGAAATAGCTGGTGTGCGATTTAGAGAATACAGTCTGAGATTGGGTACAGGATTGAGGGAATCCCGCATCTGTTTGCGAAGGTGCGACTGGACAGGACGCTTTTCACAGACGGGCACAGTAGTCGGAGCGAGGCGAGTGTCTCTCAGGGCTACTCAGGGCAGAGCTGCAGATCTCTCCTTCTCCTCCGCGCATTCAGTCTGTCCAAAATCATTACCGATATAATCTCAGTAGGAGGGATGCAGGGAAATGATAGTAGCCGATGTGTTTAGAGAAGCTTTGTCACGTTGTCACGTCGTAGTATAGCGTTATATTTTACATGTGCGCTAAACTGCGACCATATTTGTTTGCGGAAATATCAGACTGCTCTCTCTACTCTCAGAGCACAGAGAGCTCTGCTCTGCTGCGCGCGCCCGCGGAGCTTGGAGCTAGTGCATGAGGTTTACAGTACGACTCTCTCCCGCATGCCTGGGCTGGAGACAGCTGCTTGCAACTCGGACTGATAATATATACATCATCATTCGAGCTTATTCAGGTAAGATATTAATAAAGTAGTGACACATTCAGCGGGAAACTAACTATAATTAAGACATGTGCCAACTTTGACAACGTTTGGTTCAGTATTTTAAGAGCAAACTTCAATAAGAATAGGCTTGGAGTTCTGAGGAGCTGAAAGGGTACATGGGGGGTAGGGGAGTAATTATCTTGAAATCCCATAGTCTTTGGGGACAACCTGACGTCAGGTTGTACCAAATCTCCCATTCATTTGAGAAAAAAAAAAAAAGCAGTCTTTGACCCTAAGAGGGCGCTTATGCCAGATATGCTGCTGAAAAATGATACAAATGGTAAAATGGCAACAGTTTGGTGTCAAATGTGGAAATTCTGACCAGAATTCTTCACACATCACCCCCAAAGTCATATATATTGGTTAAAAGCTGAAAAAAAGTGTTTTGGAGGTTAGTTCTCCTTTAAGCAGAACCCTTGATTGGCTCTGAGAGGTTGTTTACGAATTAGCCGCGATCTGATTCGACTAAACCCAGCAGCTTGTCTGAGCTGGATATGCCAATTGAGGGGTTCCTCTGCCTTTCCGACATGCTGCCACTCCGAACGTTAACTTCCATTATTCGGACTGGCGGTCGTTCACCTTAGAAGCCGCAATGCCGACCTTAGGTTTAGGCGTGGGGGTGGGAGAGGTTAGGTTTTGGGTTAGGGTCTGGGGGAGGTTAGGTTTAGGCATGGGGGGAGGTTAGGTTTGGCGTGGGGGCTGGGAGAGGTTAGTGAAAAACGGGGAATATAGACCCCCTTTCGGAGTGCCGATATTTCGGAGTGGCAGCACGTCGGAGTGGCAGCATGTAACCGCCAATTGACTGCAATATTGTAACAACGCCACTAAATTCTCCAAATAGTTTAACTTCTGTGTATTTAACATGGCATAATGTAGAAAATGATTGTTCAAACAAATCTATGTTCAATAACAATCAAAGTTATGTCCACCTTCGGTCATCAGAAGGCCATCTCAAAAGCTCTGATTAGCGTATGATGCAACGTTACATGCCCAAACAGAGATCAACTTCAGATACAACTTGTGAAGCTACTATAGCAATCTCGCCAATAAACATGAATGTGCATAAAGTTTACCAATGGATTATTGAAATAAACATTAAGTGACTCTCTGATACTTTGTTGCCAACGCGGAATGAGCTGCCCATGACACTAGATTAATGATACATTTTACCAGGGTGTGAAACACAAGAACCTGTGTGTCTAACGTGCACCATCTCTATTATATTGGATTTACGCTTACAAAATAATAGTGTGTAGTGTAAGAAAAAATATAAAGGTGAAAAAGACTGATTGTTGGGATAATTAACTTTCAAAGATGTTGGTTGAGGAAACTGGATGGATCAGAGAGCCTCTGACTGGTGTGCACATTAAAACACAAGGATCCAAGGGCCGTTTAACCTTTTATTTGGAGTAGGTTTGGCGTATGTTGAATGGATGGATGATGGATAGATGAATGGATGTATGGATGATTTCTGTACAATGATAAACAAACAAAGGATTAATACATTGATGTGCCCACCATAACTAAATAAAAATAACAGAGGAATATCAGCTTACATTTTTGTATGCATCCACTAACTTAAGGTAAAAATAACTGCACAGGTTTCACACTGGTCTCCAACTTCAGACAGGGCTGGTGGGCATCAAAGATCTTCAAAGGTTAGGGAGCCAAATGTTCGGTACAAACATTTGCTATGCTCAAAAAAGGTGCTGCAGAAATGGTGGCAGGCCAACTCTCAACTGGGGGTGAAAGTGACTGAGGTTTTAAAGGGAGTGTGCAGGGTGATTAGGTAATTGTGAGCAGCTGGGTGAGGTGCAAGAGGAACAGGTGAGGGAGTGATGCATTATGGTAAATGAAGTCCAGAAAATCAAGCTTGGGATTTTTAACAAAAGGAAAATGCATTGCAACACAAACAGAAATGCAAAACTTACTCACCATAATGAACATCATGAAGTGCATGGTGGTCAACGTTATTCCGTTATTATACTCCACAAAGTCCAGTCTCTCATGATTGAATAATAATAAAACACATTGAATAAACCGGTGTTACAGTGAAAGCTGTGCCACCACGGGCGAGTTTGACCGGAAGGAAAAACAAAATCATTATGGGGTTCATAGTTGAGTATAACACTGGCCAGTATCCACCATCAAAGGCAGTTATTCGAGTCAGGAGCCGTGAAAATTAAATGCCTTTTCCTCCGCTTTCTGGTCACAGAGTGGTGTTTTTGGTGAAAATTACCTACATTCAGGTGTCGATAACTAAAGAACGGATGAAGGTAGAATCAAACTTTTTTTTCACATGAAAGTCGAGGCTCTCTTCATTCTTTTGGGATATTCAGTCCTTAGAAGTAGTCATAGAAGAAAATATTCTGTGCGTCTTGGAAAATTCCTGAAAATGATCAAAAACCCTGGCGGTGGCCAGTGACTTTTTCTGAAAAACTGTGGCGGAGAATGAGTTATATATCAGACACAGACTTGTCATTGTGTGTGAAACAATCAGCTGTTAAGACACGTCACACACCATCTAGTGACGCCTCTGATGAAGACGGAAGTGTTACCGTGGAAACATGTCAGGTAGGAATGACAAGTCTGTGTCTGATATATAAGAAATGCTAAATTCTAAGTTACAATATAGACAAAATGAACCCTTTTTGGATTATTTTCAATGTCTTCACCGTCACATTATAAAGCCTATAGGATTATGCCAATGTTACCATGTTTTTTTAAGATGCTGTCTAGTGACTAGACTCTAGTCTTTTTATCATGTCTATTCTATTCACTAGACAGCAGCTTAAAAAAGATACTCTACATCTGTCCAAAAATGTGAGAAATTGTTTCTCCAGTATATTATGTTTGCAGAAGGTTATTTTAAACTGTATAAATGCTGGCTCAGAACAATTTGTGATCAGTCAGGCACTTCATGTTGTGAGTGGTGAGGGTTAGTCAGGCACTCCATGTTGTGAGTGGTGAGGGTTAGTCACTTCATGTTGTGAGTGGTGAGGGTTAGTCACTTCATGTTGTGAGTGGTGAGGGTTAGTCACTTCATGTTGTGAGTGGTGAGGGTTAGTCACTTCATGTTGTGAGTGGTGAGGGTTAGTCAGGCACTCCATGTTGTGAGTGGTGAGGGTTAGTCACTCCATGTTGTGAGTGGTGAGGGTTAGTCAGGCACTCCATGTTGTGAGTGGTGTTGTGAGTGGTGAGGGTTAGTCACTTCATGTTGTGAGTGGTGAGGGTTAGTCAGGCACTTCATGTTGTGAGTGGTGTTGTGAGTGGTGAGGGTTAGTCACTTCATGTTGTGAGTGGTGAGGGTTAGTCACTCCATGTTGTGAGTGGTGAGGGTTAGTCACTTCATGTTGTGAGTGGTGAGGGTTAGTCACTCCATGTTGTGAGTGGTGAGGGTTAGTCACTCCATGTTGTGAGTGGTGAGGGTTAGTCACTTCATGTTGTGAGTGGTGAGGGTTAGTCACTTCATGTTGTGAGTGGTGAGGGTTAGTCACTTCATGTTGTGAGTGGTGAGGGTTAGTCACTTCATGTTGTGAGTGGTGAGGGTTAGGCACTTCATGTTGTGAGTGGTGAGGGTTAGTCACTCCATGTTGTGAGTGGTGAGGGTTAGGCACTTCATGTTGTGAGTGGTGAGGGTTAGGCACTTCATGTTGTGAGTGGTGAGGGTTAGTCACTTCATGTTGTGAGTGGTGAGGGTTAGTCAGGCACTTCATGTTGTGAGTGGTGAGGGTTAGTCACTTCATGTTGTGAGTGGTGAGGGTTAGTCACTCCATGTTGTGAGTGGTGAGGGTTAGTCACTTCATGTTGTGAGTGGTGAGGGTTAGGCACTTCATGTTGTGAGTGGTGAGGGTTAGGCACTTCATGTTGTGAGTGGTGAGGGTTAGGCACTTCATGTTGTGAGTGGTGAGGGTTAGTCACTCCATGTTGTGAGTGGTGAGGGTTAGTCACTCCATGTTGTGAGTGGTGAGGGTTAGTCACTTCATGTTGTGAGTGGTGAGGGTTAGGCACTTCATGTTGTGAGTGGTGAGGGTTAGTCACTCCATGTTGTGAGTGGTGAGGGTTAGGCACTTCATGTTGTGAGTGGTGAGGGTTAGTCACTTCATGTTGTGAGTGGTGAGGGTTAGTCACTCCATGTTGTGAGTGGTGAGGGTTAGTCACTTCATGTTGTGAGTGGTGAGGGTTAGTCACTTCATGTTGTGAGTGGTGAGGGTTAGTCACTTCATGTTGTGAGTGGTGAGGGTTAGTCACTCCATGTTGTGAGTGGTGAGGGTTAGTCAGGCACTTCATGTTGTGAGTGGTGAGGGTTAGTCACTCCATGTTGTGAGTGGTGAGGGTTAGTCAGGCACTTCATGTTGTGAGTGGTGAGGGTTAGTCACTCCATGTTGTGAGTGGTGAGGGTTAGTCACTCCATGTTGTGAGTGGTGAGGGTTAGTCAGGCACTTCATGTTGTGAGTGGTGAGGGTTAGTCACTCCATGTTGTGAGTGGTGAGGGTTAGTCACTCCATGTTGTGAGTGGTGAGGGTTAGGCACTTCATGTTGTGAGTGGTGAGGGTTAGTCAGGCACTCCATGTTGTGAGTGGTGAGGGTTAGTCAGGCACTTCATGTTGTGAGTGGTGAGGGTTAGTCACTTCATGTTGTGAGTGGTGAGGGTTAGTCACTCCATGTTGTGAGTGGTGAGGGTTAGTCACTTCATGTTGTGAGTGGTGAGGGTTAGTCACTTCATGTTGTGAGTGGTGAGGGTTAGTCACTTCATGTTGTGAGTGGTGAGGGTTAGTCAGGCACTTCATGTTGTGAGTGGTGAGGGTTAGTCACTCCATGTTGTGAGTGGTGAGGGTTAGTCAGGCACTTCATGTTGTGAGTGGTGAGGGTTAGTCACTCCATGTTGTGAGTGGTGAGGGTTAGTCACTCCATGTTGTGAGTGGTGAGGGTTAGTCAGGCACTTCATGTTGTGAGTGGTGAGGGTTAGTCACTTCATGTTGTGAGTGGTGAGGGTTAGTCACTTCATGTTGTGAGTGGTGAGGGTTAGTCACTCCATGTTGTGAGTGGTGAGGGTTAGTCAGGCACTTCATGTTGTGAGTGGTGAGGGTTAGTCACTCCATGTTGTGAGTGGTGAGGGTTAACTCTGGGTGTGTTTTGGTTTGTCTGGAGTCAGCTGGTTGGGGGCGGAGCTGTCACATGCTCAGCTCAGACAGAGGAACAGGAAGAGAGGCAGACTGAGTTTACTGCAGCAGGTAGGAAACTTCTCTTACAGCTTTACTCTCAAGAGACAATGATGTTGTTTGGAGCAAGCCTAGATGACTAATTGAAGATTAAAAAAAACACTATAGAGTATAATAATACTGTGAGTAGGAAACCAGATCAGCTCTGTTACTGCTGTAAAAACAATAAAGCACTCAGTCACTCAGCTGCTGCTTTACTGCGCATGACCTACTTTACTGTCAGTCTGGCTGGAGTAAACTTTAAACACGTGAACGGCTTCACGGGGGCGAGCACAGACTCGTGCACGGCTTCACAGGGGCGAGCACAGACTCGTGCACAGCTTCACGGGGGCGAGCACAGACTTGTGCACGGCTTCACAGGGGCGAGCACAGACTCGTGCACAGCTTCACGGGGGCGAGCACAGACTTGTGCACGGCTTCACAGGGGCGAGCACAGACTCATGCACGGCTTCACAGGGGCGAGCACAGACTCATGCACGGCTTCACGGGGGCAAGCACAGACTCGTGCACGGCTTCACGGGGGCGAGCACAGACTCATGCACGGCTTCACGGGGGCAAGCACAGACTCATGCACGGCTTCACGGGGGCAAGCACAGACTCATGCACGGCTTCACGGGGGCGAGCACAGACTCATGCACGGCTTCACAGGGGCAAGCACAGACTCATGCACGGCTTCACGGGGGCAAGCACAGACTCGTGCACGGCTTCACAGGGGCAAGCACAGACTCATGCACGGCTTCACGGGGGCGAGCACAGACTCATGCACGGCTTCACGGGGGCGAGCACAGACTCGTGCACGGCTTCACAGGGGCGAGCACAGACTCATGCACGGCTTCACAGGGGCGAGCACAGACTCATGCACGGCTTCACAGGGGCGAGCACAGACTCATGCACGGCTTCACAGGGGCGAGCACAGACTCATGCACGGCTTCACAGGGGCAAGCACAGACTCGTGCACGGCTTCACAGGGGCGAGCACAGACTCATGCACGGCTTCACAGGGGCGAGCAGAGACTCATGCACGGCTTCACGGGGGCGAGCACAGACTCATGCACGGCTTCACGGGGGCGAGCACAGACTCGTGCACAGCTTCACAGGGGCGAGCACAGACTCGTGCACGGCTTCACGGGGCGAGCACAGACTCGTGCACAGCTATAAAATATATAAATAATATATATATATTAAAAAACAATAAAAAAATTACACTATAAGATCAAGTGAATTTTGCCACAAGGCCGCAAGGTGTTTGCTCGATTTTTGGTATAGCCTCCATGGACAAAATGCACCAGGCACCACTGGCAGCAGCTTTTGGAAGTGTCAACCACTTCCAAAAGCTGCTGCCAGTGGTGCCTGGTGCATTTTGTCCATGGAGGCTATACCAAGCCTGCAGTGATTCTCACTGCAGGCTTTCTGTGGAGGAACATTTGGACAGAATTTGTGAAGTTGAAGTTTTATTGAGGTAAAGTGCAGCTCTGTGTGTCAGAGGTGAAGAGCCTGGTAGAAAACATATCCAGTCACATTACATACTCTGCTCTGCAGCATGCAGTGAGCTGAGAAACATAAAAACTACAGATTTATGGATTGGGTTTGGTGCTGGGAGAGCAGAGAGACACAACAGATTAAACATTAAACAGGTTAGTCATTAACAGTTTACCACCCTTTGGCTGTAACCCCCCTTCCTCTCTCTCTCTCTCTCTATCTCTCTCTCTCTGTCTCTCTACCAGTTGATGATGTCATCAGTGAGGGTGGAATGTGTGGTGAAGGAGAGCTGTCTGATTGGTGAAGGGCCGGTGTGGGAGGAGGCAGAACAGACTCTCCTATTCGTCGATATCGCCGCACAGAAGATCCACCGCTGGAACTCGGAGACCAATCACATCCAGTCGATGGAGACAGGTCAGCCAATGGGGAGGGAGGAAGAAATCCAGCCAATCATGATGCAGGAAATGATTCGTTTTTATTGGTTGGTGTGAAAACACCAGAGCAGTTTGAATCTAATAAACTGTATTCACTTATACAGAATACAACTTTATGGGTGCTTTTCGTTCACAGCAGACATTTTGTGTCTTAAAGCAGGGTAAACCGGTGTAACCAATCACATAATGATGATGGTTTCCAGTGTGCATTCCATTTAGGTGTTCCAGTGCAGACAACTGGAGTCATTAGACACATTCAAGGTTCAAGGTTCAATGATATTTATTGTCATTCCAGAACATGGGACATGAAAGCGAACGAAATGAGCCTAGGCTACTCAGGGTGGTTGGATAGTATACAATACTAACTCCAAAAGTGCACTCGGTGGAGTGCAGATCTCCGCCAGGACCGCGTTTTCCCCCAAGCTGACCCATAGACCATGTGTGTGACGAGACATCGTCTGAATGCAATGTGTTAGTGAGTGTTGTCATACTGAGATGCTATTGTAAATCATATATTGTTATTGTCTGCTTTTATTGTAGTGTTTTGTTTATGTATTCATGATGGGTTTATTGTATGTGTTGTAACCCACGTATTTATGTGTTTTTGTCAAGTTCTTTATTGTGCGTTTGTGTTAGAATAATTGTTGTTTAGTTTTTTGATTAGGGGATGCGGTTACACGTAGAAAAGGGCAGTCTGACTGAGTGTATGCCTGTGTATATGTTTTCATAACACTGGGCCAAATAACCAGTCTGTATTTATGTATTACTAGTGCAGTGCCCGTTCCCCCCAAAGCACAACCCCGTGGGCACGCCACCCCCCGTCCGCACACACACACACACACACACACACACACACACAGGGATTCGAACCCCCGTCCCAAACCATAAGTCCAGACCAGTGGATTGTGCTTTTTAAGCCTACAGGCGACCCTTATTTGTGTCTCATTAAATCAGTTGCACCTATCAGTGGGCATGTTTCTACGGTGTTTGTTTTTTGCGCAAAATAGTGTGTGTTGTTGTTATCAACTGTTATTGCTAACAATGGCTTGCCTGGCTAGAGCTAACCCCGGCTGTACAGAGATGCCTTGCCTTATAGTAAAGCTAATAATAACCTTGGCTGGCTTTCCGTCTTCTTTTACACAGTGTAGGCTATGTTTGTAACGTTAGCAATAAATTGCTCACTGCATTCATATCAGCTCTCTGTGTCCGTGGGTTTCGCTGTTGCTCCGTGTTGATACCTCAATAAAGTTAGCTTGGCAGTTAACAAAATGTTAACAGTCGCAAATATGCCTAATGTTGCTCAGCTTTTAGAGCAGTATGGGATCAGACCCTATACGTCCGGATGGGAGCAGAGAGAGCTAAGGTTAGCTAGCTCTGCCTCTCTGGTAGTTAGCTCAAGAGAGAGCTAATGTTAGCTAGCTCTGCCTCTCTGATACAGTAGTTAACTCAAGAGAGAGCTAATGTTAGCTAGCTCTGCCTCTCTGGTAGTTAGCTCAAGAGAGAGCTAATGTTAGCTAGCTCTGCCTCTCTGGTAGTTAACTCAAGAGAGAGCTAATGTTAGCTAGCTCTGCCTCTCTGGTAGTTAACTCAAGAGAGAGCTAATGTTAGCTAGCTCTGCCTCTCTGGTAGTTAACTCAAGAGAGAGCTAATGTTAGCTAGCTCTGCCTCTCTGGTAGTTAACTCAAAAGAGAGCTAATGTTAGCTAGCTCTGCCTCTCTGGTAGTTAACTCAAGAGAGAGCTAATGTTAGCTAGCTCTGCCTCTCTGGTAGTTAACTCAAGAGAGAGCTAATGTTAGCTAGCTCTGCCTCTCTGGTAGTTAACTCAAGAGAGAGCTAATGTTAGCTAGCTCTGCCTCTCTGGTAGTTAACTCAAGAGAGAGCTAATGTTAGCTAGCTCTGCCTCTCTGGTAGTTAGCTCAAGAGAGAGCTAATGTTAGCTAGCTCTGCCTCTCTGGTAGTTAGCTCAAGAGAGAGCTAATGTTAGCTAGCTCTGCTTCTCTGGTAGTTAACTCAAGAGAGAGCTAATGTTAGCTAGCTCTGCCTCTCTGGTAGTTAACTCAAGAGAGAGCTAATGTTAGCTAGCTCTGCCTCTCTGGTAGTTAACTCAAGAGAGAGCTAATGTTAGCTAGCTCTGCCTCTCTGGTAGTTAACTCAAGAGAGAGCTAATGTTAGCTAGCTCTGCCTCTCTGGTAGTTAGCTCAAGGTTGCCCACTCACACGCTCCTGACGGGTGACACACGCTTTCACCTTTAATCTCACTCGCTCACACTGCCCAAACTGTTGTTATACCAATTAACAGTCACCACATTCTCTCTCTCTCTCTGTCTCTCTCTTTATCCCTCCCTCCCTCTTTCTCTGTCTCTCTCTTTATCCCTCCCTCTCTCTCTCTCTCTCTCTCTCTCTCTGTCTCTCTCTTTATCCCTCCCTCTCTCTTTCTCTGTCTCTCTCTTTATCCCTCTCTCTCTTTCTCTTTCTCTCTCTCTCTCTCTCTCTCTCCCTCTCCTGTGTGTGTGCATAAAGGACTTCAAAGCGAGTGCAGCGATAATAAAACACTTGCATTTCAAATCGTAACATTTGATTGTGAGCGGCCATTTTGATGGCAACACACATGACTTGACTCTTATCAACCTGTTTGTCTCTCTCCACCTGTCTCTCTCTCCACCTGTCTCTCTCCACCTGTCTGTGGGTCTGTCTCTCAGGTCACATGGTCGGCTTTGCGGTTCCTCGGAGGTCAGGTGGCTATGTGGCGGCGGCGGGTCGCAGCATTGTGGCTGTTGATTGGTCGACTCAGACGACGAAGAAACTGTTGGAGGTCGACGAGGAGAAACCCAACAACAGACTGAACGACGGGAAGGTCGATCCGATTGGACGACTGCTGGCCGGTGTGTCTGTCTGTCTGTCTCTCTGTCCCGTCCCTCTGTCTGTCCGTCTGTGAGTAAGATGGTGGTGTGGTGTTGCCATGGTAACATCAATGAGTGTTGTCTGTCTCAGGTTCCATGGCGTTGGAACAGCGTCCGGCAGTTCTGGAGAGGAAGCAGGGTGCACTTTACTCTGTGACCTCTGACCTCACTTTGATCAAACACTTCAACCAGGTACCTGTCTGTCTGTCTGTCTGTCTGTCTGTCTGTCTGCCTTCCTGTCTGTCTGTCTGTCTGTCTGTCTGTCTGTCTGTCTGCCTCCCTGCCTGTCTGTCTGTATGTCTGCCTGTCTGTCTGTCTGTCTGTCTGCCTGTCTGTCTGTCTGTCTGTCTCTCTGTCTGCCTGTCTGTCTGTCTGTCTGTCTGTCTGCCTGCCTGCCTCTCACCTTTCTGTCTGCCTTTCACCTGTATGTCTCTCACCTGTCTGTCTGCCTCTCACCTGTCTGTCTGCCTTTCACCTGTATGTCTCTCACCTGCCTGCCTGCCTCTCACCTTTCTGTCTGCCTTTCACCTGTGTGTCTCTCACCTGTCTGTCTGCCTCTCAACTGTCTGTCTCACTTGTCTGCCTCTCACCTGTCTGTCTGCATCTCACCTGTGTGTCTCTCACCTGTCTATCTGTCTGCCTGCCTGCCTCTCACCTGTCTGTCTGCCTTTCACCTGTATGTATCTCACCTGACTGTCTGCCTCTCACCTGTCTGTCTCTCAGGTGGACATCTCTAATGGGTTAGACTGGTCTCCAGATCAGAAGACGTTCTTCTACATCGATAGTCTCTCTCTGACCGTTGACGCCTTCGACTACGACACACACTCTGGACACATGAGTAACACACACACACACACGCACGCACGCACACACACGCACACACACACGCACACACGCACACGCACACGCACACGCACACACTGTTCTGTTGGTCTAATGTTGTCAGTATGTCCTCCTCTTTTCAGTTAGTGTGTCCACAGAGAGTTAGCTAGCAGCTCCATGTAGAGAGACAGACAGGCATTGTGTGTGTGTTGTCTAGGTCAGTGGTTCTCAACTGGTGTAGCCTCAGGACCCACTATTTTCCTTGTCATGAAGTTGCGACCCAAATTTCTGATTTTTTTTAAACCACTCAAATTTATTGCACAAAAAATAGCGCATTAATTTAATACACAATGCCTTCATGCACTGTTATAAACCTCAAATGAACAAAAAAGTGCAACAGAAGTACAACTAGGGCTAAAAACCAATTGAAATAAGGCAGACTTGAATTACAGGCCTATATGTTTTTAAATTTAAACAAGTCAAACTGGTCATGCTCAGAAGGTCTTATTTGAACTGTATGAAATATGAAATAAAAGGCAGATTTATCTTGAATTACATGCCTATATGTTTTTAAACAAGTTAATAATAATAATAATAATAATAATAATAATAATAATAATAATAATAATAATAATAATAATAAAACAAGTTAACCTGGTCATGCTAATCCAGTTTCAATAGTCTGAATTTAACTAATATGACATAAAAAGGAATCACAGGCAGGCTATATGCTTTTTAGTTAAACTGGTCATAACTTTTAATTAAACTGGGGCCATGCTAATCCAGTTTCAATCATCTGAATTGAACTAAAATTAAATATGAAATGAAAAGGCAGACTTCTCTTGAATTACAGGCAGAGCATATGCTTCAGCTTGTTAAACAAGTAAAACTGGTCAGGCTAATCCAGTTTCAATAATCTGAATTTAACTCAAATGAAATATGAAAAAAAAAAAAAAAAATTGGCCAATGTCCGCGACCCAATCAAAACGGCCCCGCGACCCACGACCCACCAGTTGAGAAACGCTGGTCTAGGTAACCGTCATGTGGTGTACCTGTGTGTGTTGTCTAGGTAACCGTCGTGCAGTGTTGGGAGTAACTAGTTACTAACTAACTAGTTACTGTAACTTAACTACTTTTTTCAGTAACTAGTAATCTAACTAATTACTTTTTCAAATTCAGTAACTCAGTTACAGTTACTAAAATAGTAACTGGGCTAGTTACTAGTTACTTTAGGACATGAAAATAACGGACAACTTCAGAGGATTACCCAGTTTCTGATCCTCAGACCTAGTCCGGGGAGAGAGCTGCAGCCAGAGCCCCAGAGGCTAATGACCTTGATAGGCTATAAGCCTCCCCAATAAGGTTCAATGCCATACTGTGGCACAGCAACACTAACATAATGTGTGCATTAATAACAATCGAAGCAGACTTTTAAAAGTAACGCAAAAGTTACTTTCCCTAGTAACTAATTACTTTGAAGTAACTGGTAACTTTAAAGTAATTAAATTACCTTTTGAGAGAAGTAACTAGTAACTGTAACTAATTACCAATTTTCAGTAACTTTCCCAACACTGCCGTCGTGTGGTGTACCTGTGTGTGTTGCCTAGGTAACCGTCGTGTGGTGTACCTGTGTGTGTTGTCTAGGTAACCGTCGTGTGGTGTACCTGTGTGTGTTGTCTAGGTAACCGTCGTGTGGTGTACCTGTGTGTGTTGCCTAGGTAACCGTCGTGTGGTGTACCTGTGTGTGTTGTCTAGGTAACCGTCGTGTGGTGTACCTGTGTGTGTTGTCTAGGTAACCGTCGTGTGGTGTACCGTATGGAGGAGGGGGAGGGGCTTCCAGACGGGATGACAGTCGACGCTGACGGACGACTCTGGGTGTCGTGTTACAATGCAGGACGAGTCATCCACATCGACCCAGAGACTGGTCAGTACTCTGCTGTACTGGGTATGCTGGTCATACTGGTCATACTGGGTGTACTGGTCATACTGGGTATACTGGTCATACCTGGTATACTGGGTGTACTGGTCATATTGGGTGTACTGGTCATACTGGGTCTACTTGTCATATTGGGTGTACTGGTCATACTGGGTCTACTTGTCATATTGGGTGTACTGGTCATACTGGGTCTACTTGTCATATTGGGTGTACTGGTCATACTGGGTCTACTTGTCATATTGGGTGTACTGGTCATACTGGGTCTACTTGTCATATTGGGTGTACTGGTCATACTGGGTCTACTTGTCATATTGGGTGTACTGGTCATACTGGGTCTACTTGTCATATTGGGTGTACTGGTCATACTGGGTCTACTTGTCATATTGGTGTACTGGTCATACTGGGTCTACTTGTCATATTGGGTGTACTGGTCATACTGGGTCTACTTGTCATATTGGTGTACTGGTCATACTGGGTCTACTTGTCATATTGGGTGTACTGGTCATACTGGGTCTACTTGTCATATTGGGTGTACTGGTCATACTGGGTCTACTTGTCATATTGGGTGTACTGGTCATACTGGGTCTACTTGTCATATTGGGTGTACTGGTCATACTGGGTCTACTTGTCATATTGGGTGTACTGGTCATACTGGGTCTACTTGTCATATTGGTGTACTGGTCATACTGGGTCTACTTGTCATATTGGTGTACTGGTCATACTGGGTCTACTTGTCATATTGGGTGTACTGGTCATACTGGGTCTACTTGTCATATTGGGTGTACTGGTCATACTGGGTCTACTTGTCATATTGGGTGTACTGGTCATACTGGGTCTACTTGTCATATTGGTGTACTGGTCATACTGGGTCTACTTGTCATATTGGGTGTACTGGTCATACTGGGTCTACTTGTCATATTGGGTGTACTGGTCATACTGGGTCTACTTGTCATATTGGGTGTACTGGTCATACTGGGTCTACTTGTCATATTGGTGTACTGGTCATACTGGGTCTACTTGTCATATTGGTGTACTGGTCATACTGGGTCTACTTGTCATATTGGTGTACTGGTCATACTGGGTCTACTTGTCATATTGGGTGTACTGGTCATACTGGGTCTACTTGTCATATTGGTGTACTGGTCATACTGGGTCTACTTGTCATATTGGTGTACTGGTCCTACTGGGTCTACTTGTCATATTGGTGTACTGGTCATACTGGGTCTACTTGTCATATTGGTGTACTGGTCCTACTGGGTCTACTTGTCATATTGGTGTACTGGTCATACTGGGTCTACTTGTCATATTGGTGTACTGGTCATACTGGGTCTACTTGTCATATTGGTGTACTGGTCATACTGGGTCTACTTGTCATATTGGGTGTACTGGTCATACTGGGTCTACTTGTCATATTGGTGTACTGGTCATACTGGGTCTACTTGTCATATTGGTGTACTGGTCATACTGGGTCTACTTGTCATATTGGTGTACTGGTCATACTGGATCTACTTGTCATATTGGTCTACTTGTCATATTGGGTGTACTGGTCATACTGGGTCTACTTGTCATATTGGTGTACTGGTCATACTGGGTCTACTTGTCATATTGGTGTACTGGTCATACTGGGTCTACTTGTCATATTGGTGTACTGGTCATACTGGGTCTACTTGTCATATTGGTGTACTGGTCATACTGGGTCTACTTGTCATATTGGTGTACTGGTCATACTGGGTCTACTTGTCATATTGGTGTACTTGTCATACTGGGTCTACTTGTCATATTGGTGTACTGGTCATACTGGGTCTACTTGTCATACTGGGTCTACTTGTCATATTGGTGTACTGGTCATACTGGGTCTACTTGTCATATTGGTGTACTGGTCATACTGGGTCTACTTGTCATATTGGTGTACTGGTCATACTGGGTCTACTTGTCATATTGGTGTACTGGTCATACTGGGTCTACTTGTCATATTGGTGTACTGGTCATACTGGGTCTACTTGTCATATTGGTGTACTGGTCATACTGGGTCTACTTGTCATATTGGTGTACTGGTCATACTGGGTCTACTTGTCATATTGGTGTACTTGTCATACTGGGTCTACTTGTCATATTGGTGTACTGGTCATACTGGGTCTACTTGTCATACTGGGTCTACTTGTCATATTGGTGTACTGGTCATACTGGGTCTACTTGTCATATTGGTGTACTGGTCATACTGGGTCTACTTGTCATATTGGTGTACTGGTCATATTGGGTCTACTTGTCATATTGGTGTACTGGTCATACTGGGTCTACTTGTCATATTGGTGTACTGGTCATACTGGTTGTTTCCAGGTGTCAGGCTGCAGTCCGTCTCTCTGCCGGTGATGAAAACGACTTCCTGTTGTTTCGGCGGGCCGGACTACAGCGACCTCTTTGTGACCTCTGCCAGTCTGGGTCTGGACCACTCAGAGAGGACACAGCAACCACTGGCTGGAGCTACATTCAGGGTGTGTGTGTGTGTGTGTGTGTGTGTGTGTGTGTGTGTGTGTGTGTGTGTGTGTGTGTGTGTGTGTGTGTGTGTGTGTGTGTGTGTGTGTGTCTGTCTGTCTGTCTGTCTGTCTGTCTGTCTGTCTGAGTGCGTGCGTGTCTGTGTGTGTGTCTGTCTGTCTGTCTGAGTGCGTGCGTGTCTGTGTGTGTGTCTGTCTGTCTGTCTGTCTGAGTGCGTGCGTGTCTGTGTGTGTGTCTGTGTGTGTCTGTGTGTGTGTCTGTCTGTCTGTCTGAGTGCGTGCGTGTCTGTGTGTGTGTCTGTGTGTGTCTGTGTGTGTGTCTGTCTGTCTGTCTGAGTGCGTGCGTGTCTGTGTGTCTGTCTGTCTGTCTGTCCGTCTGTCTGTCTGTCTGTGTGTGTGTGTGTGTGTGTGTGTGTGTGTGTGTGTGTGTGTGTGTGTGTGTGTGTGTGTGTGTGTGTGTGTGTGTGTGTGTGTGTGTGTGTGTGTGTGTGTGTGTGTGTGTGTGAATGATTAGCACCAGTAAGTCTCCTAAAAACTCCTACCGAGACTCTTGCGTTTGATACGTGTGGCAGGGAGGACACAGTGACAGTAAGTGATTTTTGTCGCTGTGCAAACCTCTTTCCAACTGTCAACTCTCAAGGGCGGTTGTGTTGCCGCAGCCATACCACACTGTGACTGAGAAGATGAGCGTATTAATGGTAATAGCAGCAACAACAACATCTGCACAGAAACAAACTTTTATTGCCGCAACGCAGTCCCCACCGTGCCACTTACTGATACTTACTGATGCTTAAATTAACCCAATAGCACTATTTTAGTATTAGTATTCTGGTTCATTTCAAGAAAAACATTCTAAATGGCTGGTAACTTTCAAATCTAGCAGCCATATTAACAAAAAAGTTAATTTCAAGCCCTGCAGGGAGAGCAGGTGGTGACATGGGAGTGAGTGAGAAAAGGAGCAAATATTGATGGTTATGACTGTAATCCAATCCAATCCAATCCAACTTTATTTATAAAGCGCCTTAAAACAGCCACAGGGGCCCAAAGTGCTGTACAGAGAAGAAATAAGCAGCACAATAAAGTAGATAAAAATACGTAAAATATCTAAAAAGAAAAAACATAAGCAACACCAATAAAACAATAAAATAGATAAAAAATATGTAAAAACCGAGGAAACAGCAATAAAATAAATAAAACACGTAAAAACATAAAAACATAAAACACAAATAACGTGAATCATAAAATCAACATCCTACATGGTGTCAAAGGCCAGGGAGAAAAGGTGCGTTTTAAGAAGGCCTTTAAAGTGTGACAGTGAGGAGGCCTGCCTAATCTGCAGCAGTAGCTCGTTCCAGAGTTTAGGGGCGACAGCGGAGAAGACACGGTCCCCTCTGAGCTTACGCCTAGTTTTAGGCACTGCCAGGAGCAGCTGATCAGCTGACCTGAGTGTGCGGTAAGGTGCATAGAAGTGCAACAGCTCAGAGAGGTAGGGTGGGGCAAGGCCGTTAAAGGCTTTAAAAGCAAATAAAATAATTTTAAAATGAATCCTAAAGTGCACGGGCAGCCAGTGGAGTGAGGCTAAAATCACTGTATAATGACATCACAACCGTCTAATCCTAATGTTAATTTAAAATAAAATATTCCTCTAAATCTGGCTTCAGTCGACAATGAAAGCTGTGACCAGAGACATGTTTGGCCGGAAAGGCAAACCAAATCATATGGGCTGCATAGTTTGATATAACACCGGCCAGTATCCGCCATCAGAGACATTTGAAGGGGCCTTTCTGTGTGGAGTTTGCATGTTCTCCCCGTGCCCCCTGGGGGTTTCCTTCATAGAGGAGCATAAGGAAGTGACATCACAGCGGGTAGGGTAGGGATACTCGACATGCTTTGCCTGGGGGCCACTTTTGCTAAATGACAGGAGGCCAGGGGCCAGTTAATATACAAACATTAATATACGTTTTTCTGTAGCGGGGTTTTTGGGGTGTCAGCCGGAGTTTAGTCTCACAATTTTGTGCACACACGATAGTTAGTTAGTTAGGTTAAGTTAGTTAAGTAGGCTACATAATACTGTAAGTGCCTGGGTGGCGAGCAGATGGCCATATTTGACAATTTAGCTGGAGCTCAGTCAAACTTTATTTAGCATTAGTTTTCATTGTGAATTAGAAAATGGTCGGGGGGGCACTCTTCACCCTATCGAGGGCCACATCTGGCCCCCGGGCCACAAGTTGAGTATCACTGGGGTGGGGGCATAGGGATGTGATATCACAGAGGGTAGAATGAAGAGAACTTGTGGTTTCTGTGTGAAGGAGCCACTCAGATAAATCGATAATGGTGTGTGTGTGCGTGTGTGTGCGTGTGTGTGTGTGTGTGTGCGTGTGTGTGCGTGTGTGTGTGTGTTCTCACAGGTCACAGGTCTGGGGGTTAAAGGTCGTCCCTCCAACTCATTTGCTGGATAATCGTCAGGAGGCGGGAACTCGACCTGTCACCCAACCAGCCCATAGCTAACCCTGCAGGAATATGAACTTTGATTAACTGGCTAATTAACATAATTAATGTAATTAAGCCTGACGAGCAGAGGCAGGAGACACAGAGGCCACGTCCACAAGGCTGATCTACTCGGGGATAGACTGAGACGCCTAGAAGTGCTCCACTTAGGTTAACTGCAGCATCATTAGCATCACGTTAGAGAGACATCACAATCACTTTACACTCACATTACAGTGACATCACAACCGCTTTACAATCATCTTATAGTGACATCACAATCACTTTACACTCACATTACAGTGACATCACAACCACTTTACAATCATCTTATAGTGACATCACAATCACAGTCAGAGAGATCATAGATGAGCAGTGTTCGGGGTAACGCGTTACTGTAATCACACTACATTTGTCTGTAATGAGTAGTGTAAGGCAGTGATTCCCAAACTGGTGCACGTGTACCCCTAGGGGTATGTGGAGGTACTACAGGGGGTACTTGAGAGAAAGCGGGAAATGAAAAAATGTAAGAATAAATCATGAAAATAAATGAAATGTTAAAATGAATCTACTCAGGAGGCACTAATTGCAACTCTTTCACTCCAATTCTTATTTCGTAATGTTATATTCTTCAAAAGGTCTGTTATCATTCATTCATTGCATAACATGCTATAGTTTTCTGTTGCAGTTTTCTAAGCAAAATGTTGTAGTCGGGAAAAGGGGGGAAAGGGGGTACTGAAGCCAAACAAGTTTGAGATACTGGTGTAAGAAGGCATTACGCTTCCTAAATCCAGTAATCACATTAGTTACTAAATTAAATGGCTAACTGTAAAAGCCGTTAATTGCTAGAATGGATGGATGGGCTGTATGGGGAGAAGTGATGATTGGTTAGGTTTTGGCATGAGGACTCATGATTGGTTGGTTCAGGCCAATCAATCAGAGGCACAGTCAGTCTTCCCCAGGGCAGCTGTGGCTACATCACCCGTAGCTTACCACCACTGGTACGAATGGTGTGAATGAATAATGATTCCTGTGAAGCGCTTTGGGTGTCTAGAAAAGCGCTATATAAATCCAATCATTATTATTATTATTATTATTACAGTCGTCCCTCCGGCAGATCCGAATGTAGCACCAGCTTTCATAGGTCAAGAAGGGAGATGGGGGAAATTAGCCTGGTAAACCAGCCGGTCACGTGAACTCACATTTCATTTCGTTCTATCTGACCTTCTGGCCTGAAGCCCTGGGAGGTTTTTCTGCAGAAACTGCAAAGCGTACGAGCCAATCAGTGACCAGCCTCGTAGTTGACAGTAACCGGTCAATCAGGAACCTCACAAAACAATAATGGCTGCCTCCTTGCCTGTCCGCCTCGAGGAGTAATGTCAACGTTCGTTTAAACAGCCATAAAGTGCAGTTATTGCAGAAATAGACTCAATAACAACAATTAAACAAGTACAGGAGTATGTAACAGCAGAGTTTCTCTGCAGGAAATGTGTTTTTGCCGTTCTCCCGAGTGGATTTGGGTTTGACTGGATCCATCGCTGATTGGCTGAAGGAGTTGTCTGTCAAGGCAAGTACACCCGCCCAACTTCCGCCCACTTCAAACACTGGGTGAACGCTTCTGGCCAGATGGAAACGAAAAAAGAAATGAAATGTGAGTTCACGTGACTGGCTGGCTTATCAGGCTAGGGGGAAATGGCAGCGCGGACTACAACTTTTGAGGGGTGGAGTCGTGGAGATAATATGCACATTACTTCAAATTTGTTGGACGAAAGGACAGGAATGTGATGGTAAAGTGTAGGGCTGCAACAACAAATCAATAAAAATAGATTATTAAATTATTTGGCAACAAATTACATTTTCGTTTCGTTGGGCCGCAGAGTTGGCTGTTTTGTTTGCAAAACAGCTGACCAGCTTACTTGCTGCAGCGCACCACCAAGAGCTGCTCAAGGTTTTCTTTGCCGTTAAAGGGCTCTTTTCCTTGCCACCGTCGCCAAGTGCTGCTCTTGTTGGGTAATTGTATCAATTGTCACATGACCTGCAGTAAAATCACCAGTGCATGTGAGAATAGTTTCAATTGTTGGGTCTAAAATAAAGAGTCTGGTCTTCTACCTGCTCTATTTCTAGATTTAATTCCTTTACTGTTGTCTTTCCTGGGTCAAGCCGCATCTATCCATGGAGGGCGCGCCCACTTCTGCCATTTTGAATTTTGTCCAAAACTGTCCCCCCCCCCTGCTTATTTTCAACGGAACATGCTCAGAGTGCTGACTGATGATGTCATACCCACTGAGTGACCCCCCCCCCCAATCCATTGTACCGTTTAATTGTCCATATTTTGACATGAATCATTATTACTGTATTCTCTCTGATAAGATACTGTATCATATATAATGACAGTAATGACTGATCATGATTAGGCAGCATACAGGCTGTTGTCAGATTTCCTCTTTTATAATTAGTGAGTTTGACCTTTGGGACAAGTTGACTTACAATCCTACAACCTCCACCCTAAACAGATATCACATCACAGAACAAGTGCGTCCAAAAGAGGCGTATTAAAGTCTCTGACTATTAGTGTTTTTGCACAATTGCTACAGCAGTTGTTGGGAGTGCAGCACAGCATTAAAAAGCCAATTTGGTCAATGCTGAGGTGCAACAGAACATACTGATATGAATCATTCATCTACACTGACACTGTAAATAAGAATTGTGATAAAACTGCAAGAACATGGGGAGAAACACTTTCCCAACAAAGGGAAAACATACTAAACAACAGAAGCAGAAACAGTTTTAAACAAATGAACTGAAAGCACCCTCTTCAGTTCAACAGGCTGTCCATTCCAAGTAGCAAGTCCTTATTTGGTCAGGGTCACCATGACACGGGTAATGCATAGTAACCACGTCCGTGCTCTTTGAAGATGGTGGCAGGTGAGTTTCACACTTCCCTCTCTGTGGTGAGTGGAAAGTCACCACAGGACAGGGAAGTCCATTTGACTGAAGCCAGGGTCTCTCTGTGGTGAGTGGAAAGTCACCACAGGACAGGGAAGTCCATTTGACTGAAGCCAGGGTCTCTCTGTGGTGAGTGGAAAGTCACCACAGGACAGGGAAGTCCATTTGACTGAAGCCAGGGTCTCTGTGGTGAGTGGAAAGTCACCACAGGACAGGGAAGTCCATTTGACTGAAGCCAGGGTCTCTGTGGTGAGTGGAAAGTCACCACAGGACAGGGAAGTCCATTTGACTGAAGCCAGGGTCTCTGTGGTGAGTGGAAAGTCACCACAGGACAGGGAAGTCCATTTGACTGAAGCCAGGGTCTCTGTGGTGAGTGGAAAGTCACCACAGGACAGGGAAGTCCATTTGACTGAAGCCAGGGTCTCTGTGGTGAGTGGAAAGTCACCACAGGACAGGGAAGTCCATTTGACTGAAGCCAGGGTCTCTGTGGTGAGTGGAAAGTCACCACAGGACAGGGAAGTCCATTTGACTGAAGCCAGGGTCTCTCTGTGGTGAGTGGAAAGTCACCACAGGACAGGGAAGTCCATTTGACTGAAGCCAGGGTCTCTCCGCTGGTCCCAGTAAAGTCACCACAGGACAGGGAAGTCCATTTGACTGAAGCCAGGGTCTCTCTGTGGTGAGTGGAAAGTCACCACAGGACAGGGAAGTCCATTTGACTGAAGCCAGGGTCTCTCTGTGGTGAGTGGAAAGTCACCACAGGACAGGGAAGTCCATTTGACTGAAGCCAGGGTCTCTCTGTGGTGAGTGGAAAGTCACCACAGGACAGGGAAGTCCATTTGACTGAAGCCAGGGTCTCTCTGTGGTGAGTGGAAAGTCACCACAGGACAGGGAAGTCCATTTGACTGAAGCCAGGGTCTCTCTGTGGTGAGTGGAAAGTCACCACAGGACAGGGAAGTCCATTTGACTGAAGCCAGGGTCTCTCCGCTGGTCCCAGTAGTTGTTGCTGCTCACCCATGTATCATCCTGAGACTTGAAGAAGCGTGGCTGGTAGGACTCTTTCCTGCTCTCCCTCTGGAGCTGCTCTAGCCGCTGTTTCTCCTCTGCGGCGCCGTCTATGTTCCCCTCCTCCAACAACCTCTGGTCCGGCCTGAAGCGTGTGTCTGTGGGGGGCAGCTGGGCTCTCACCGTGGCATCCAGCTCATTCAGCTCCACCGCAAACTGGGTGAAGCCATAGTACTGTTCCTGTTGAACTGGCATGGGGTTTGCTCTCCAGATGCAGGTGGCAGAAGGCAGGTCTCCTTGGTACACCCCCTCGTGCCATTTCCCAAATATGGAGTGTATCACTTTCCCATTTTTATCTTTAACAACGCCTTCTATCTCGTTCACCACAGAGCTCCACGATCTCGCCTTGACAAATGTGACTGTACACTGGCAGGCATCACTGCTGACATTTTTGATGGCCATCTCTCCGTAGTGTTCGATCCAGCGCGGGCCAATCAGGATGTTGTGGATGCAGCACGTCACCTTGTTCCATTCATAGTGGTCCCCAAACGTGGGTAGAGTGACATGGGTGGTTCCCATGGGGATCATTTCCATGGATTTGCCCCAGAATTTGTTTTTCAATCGCACATCTTGCCAAAAGCTGAAGTTCTTTGAATCACAGTGACATGCCGACACAGGCGGGTGATGACTCACCTGTTCAGCTATGAACCTGAAGCCCTTGTCAGGTCTGTCACACTCGTACGTCTCTCCCAGGATGGGGTTAAACGGCTTCCTGCCTGCACGATAGTAGCTGAATGCACACGCAGACACAGCAAACGTTGCAACATACACCATGCGCTGGTAGGGGTCATGGGTGTGGTTGGCGGTGTCTAGCAGTTGGCTGTACTCCATCTCCTCACACATTCTCTGCAGGGTGTTGAGCGGCTCATTCAGCTGCACTGGCATGGTCACCTTGGACAGATCCTTACCGATGTTGTTCCTCAGGATGTTCCACACACTGACGCCGGCGCTGCTGGCGGCGGGAGCGGGAAGGGAGGTGCGACGGCGGGCCACTGAACTGTGTCTCTGACTGCCTCCATCGTTGCTGTAGGTATCCATGGAGATGCTGTCACTGATGTTGGAGTCATCATCTGACAAATCATTTTCAGAGGAGGAAGAGGAGAGGAGGTGCTCCTGAGCATCATAGAATTCCGATGACTCCGGGTTAGATAATTTCCTCTCATTGGACGTCTGGTCGACCAGGGAGCTGTCTGGACATTCTGTGGAATAGGCGGTCTTCAAGCCGATGAACTGTGCTAGTTCAGGAGCCTGCAGGCCGACGATGTGCTTCAGCCTGTCTCTATCTGCTGACAGGGAGCTAAAGGCTGACTTCAGTGTGGTGTGGATGTTGTGGGCCAGCCTGCAGAAGTCCTCCTGTAGACGGGATGCGTCTGTGGGCGAGTCTGTTGATTCGGGGCAGGCCTCCTGGGTGTTGGACTCAGTGATGGAGAGATTGGGTTGGGAAGCGTGGAGGCAGGGGGTGTTGGAGGAGATACAGCTAGGGGCTTTGGCATCTTTGCCATTGGTCTTGGATCGCCATCTCCTTGGTCTCTTCTCCTTCTTGTTGATATAAGTTGAGGCCTGTAGTGCATGTAGCGTACTGATGGCTGGGGCTGAGTATGTGCGGTGGAGGACCTCCATGCTCTTCAGCAGCAAGTTAAGTTCCAACATGTACGATTCACACTCCTCCAAGTCTCTGGAGCACTTGTCCATATCCTCTGAGGAGTGGAGCCAGGCACTGACCTGGTGGAGTGATGATTCCTGCTTCTTCCTGAGGGAGTCGTTGAGGGAGGGGGAGGCAAGGGGATGGAAGAGGTGCCTCTCTTGGGGATACATGCCGATCTCATTTTGCCGGAACACCCGGTGATGTCGCAGTTTCAGCACCCAATCATCAAACATCTCCAGAGACTTCACCTTCAGGTGATAGATGTTATCTTCTGTGTCCAGATAGATGCACATGGCTTTCTTCTGGATTGACATGACGGAGAGGCCAACATCAATGCAGCCATCGACCTTTCCCTTCAGATCAGGTCCACGCTTTGAATGCTTCAGGATGCCTTTCTCCAACACAAAGTATCGCTCATGCCATCCCTTCATGGGCCATTTTCTCCTCTTGAGCAGGTAGCCCTCCTGTCTGTCAGGCTCCTGCATGCTGGCAGGGATGCCCTCCATATTCTCCCAGCTGTCCTGGTTATTGACAGACTTATATGACTCGCTGCTGTGAGTGGGCAATGATGTCATCTTTGTGCGACTCGACCGCCTCCTGCCCGCCGCGGTTGTCTTGTTTTTATCGAAACCGCACCAGAGATCATACCCACTTATGATGTAATGTCCCACAATCATCGAGCGATGTCATACCCTTCTTACATAAACCAATCACAGCTCACGGTGCTAGGACATCACTGATGAGTTCATAAATCACTGATGATGTCATATAGACATCATTGGTGACATCACAATTAATTGACATCACTGATGTCATAAATTGCTGATGACGTCATACAGTTCAAATTCGACATCACGGATCGAAAATCTGTCGACAGGCTCCGTCAAAAGGGGTGTAACAGCGCTCACATGCTGCGCTTTACCCGATCAAAATGAAGTGAACGTGGTCGGTGTGTGTACAATTTTCAGCGTATAGCAAGTTGCTACTTGCTACTAGCAACGAGCTAGAGTTGTTTTTGCTGTTTCATAGCGACGGACGGATTTGAGAGCGACACGCAGGGAGCGGAAAAGAAATCCATTAATGGGCGGAGCCGGTCGGTTGGAGCCAATAGCAGAGCTTGCAGGGAGCGGAAAGGGATTTTCTTCCGCTGCCGACCGCGTCTCTTGAGTTCCTGTTGCACCACATTGAAATGAAATGAGGTGAAAGATTTTTGTTTTTTTGTTTGTTTAACCAATGGGTTCCCAGATTGCTCTGGACTAGGTCTGATGATCATAAACCCGATAATCCTCTGAAGCTGTCTGCTATTTTCACATCATTTCCTAAAGTAACGAACCCATTTGAATTTCAGAAATTGTAGCTGGTTACTAAAAGTAATTGGTTAGATGACTAGTTACTCTAAATTACAGTAACTATGCTAACTAGTTAGTCCCAACACTGATCTGCCGTGATATGTAAGCTACACAACCCACCTGAGATAAATGAGTGAAACATAAACGTCTATTCGAGTGTTTGTGATTATCTTTGTTCATTATGTAGTGGAGCGGTGATACCAATGACAATAAATGAATGAATGAAATATTTATTTTCTGTTAGTGAGTCTGGGAATGACTTGGTGTGTGTGTGTGTGTGTGTGTGTGTGTGCACGTGCCTGTACGCACGCATGTGTGTGTGTTGACTATAGGCAAACTTCCAACTGCTGCAGTTTACTTTATGATGTTGATAAAGACTGCGTAGGCACCAACACACACACACACACACACACACACACACACACACACACAAACACACACACACACACACACACACAAACACACACACTTTCTCTCTCCCTCCCTCTCTCTTTAATGGTCAGCGGAAATTCCCATAAACGGCAACTTAGCTTATCAAATAGAAAGTTGTCACACCGGTAAAAACACACACACACACACACACACACACACACACACACTGCTGTTGCATAAGACAGTAAAACATTGACAGGTTGTTCCACACCTGTGTGACGGTTAGAGGCTAATTCAAAATGTGACGAATTAAGCAAATATTTAATTCCGTTTAACTGGCTTGAGTCTGTCCAAGAAAGAAAAGAAAAAAGGAAAAGAGTTGAATCTTAATTCATGACTGGTCTAACCTCAGTAATGTTTGTCCCCTCTGGGAGCCAGTAGCCTATACTCACAGCATTATTCATTGCTTGACGCATTCATGTTTGCTTTGAAATCTTGTCCAAAAATTCATATTGACGCATCTACAATGCGTCAATATATTCGAGATATATCTTTATTTATTTTTTACCTACCTATTTATGCGAGCTCAAATAGTCCTGGACTCTTATTACTTTTAAGTTCATGTACGTGTCTTTTACTACTTTTAAGTACATTGTACAGATCCCTTGAGGTGTGTTATTACTTTACTTTTATCCTGTGTTTACTTGATCCATTTTCTGCTGGAAAACTGCTGCACATGCTCCATGTTTGTTTTAATTTGTCCATGTTTTTGTTTTTTCATGTATTCGCTATGCTTTTTAGATCTGCTTGCACACAAATTGCCCTTCTGCGACAAATAATAAACTTGAATCTTGAATCTTGAATACAAACATGGCAACATACACACACTAATGTAATGCTACAAAGGTATTACACTTTGTTTTATTATTGCAACAATATTTATACATACACATACATTTAGTAATACAATACATGTATAATATGAAAAGGTAGCAGTACTTGTCTTTCGGGGTTTATTTGTTCACCTTTTTCAAGTTATTTTCCTTTGATGTCTCATTTTCTATTTGTTTCTATCCAAATTAACTTTTTTTCCTTCTCTGGTTCCTCTTCCTCCTCGTGACTTTCACCTCTACAAATGGTGATTGGCGCCCAGTGTGAGCCTGCAGCTGGAGAATTTCAGACTTGAAAAATACATTACTATTGCTTTTTATTAGAAATAGTTTTATTATATTATAAATTATTGTCGTCATTGAATACGAGGACAGGGGGCGAATTTTCCACTGGGGACAGGGGGGACATGTCCCCCCCACTTTTCAAAACCTTGATTCTGTCCCCCCCACTTTTTAAACTGAAAAAAATCATGCTTAATACGCTACTGTTTGACCAGCCATCATATTATTGCTGAGAATGTTAATTGAGTTGCTAATTATAAGCTATAGGCTACTCCAAAAGATTGCCATTCATGGTCTGGAGAGGGCACTTTTTACAGACGAGGAGTCTGTAAAAAGTGCCCTCTCCAGACCATGAATGCATTTCTAATGGCGCTCTGTATGGAAAATCCCCTTTCCAAGCCGTCCCTGAAGGCACCACTCACAGAGTTTGGCTTTTCTTAAGACTAAATA
Organism: Poromitra crassiceps; assembly: GCF_964638095.1. Classification (NCBI taxonomy): domain Eukaryota; kingdom Metazoa; phylum Chordata; class Actinopteri; order Beryciformes; family Melamphaidae; genus Poromitra; species Poromitra crassiceps. The sequence goes on along the minus strand of NC_139650.1, from coordinate 13,629,638 downwards.
ATGATATCACAACAGTAATGTAACAGCAAATTTAACTTTTGTGCTAATATTATTCAGTTTGTTATCAGTGTCAGTTATTTTTCTGTGACAAGTATCATCCAAATGTTAATTTAAAATGAGATATTCCTCTAAATCTGGCTAAAAACGTTAACACTTTTTTGCCAGCCTCTGCCCCTCTAACATTCTCTGCATGTCCCTGCTGCTGTATAAAGGGTTAAGTGATGAGAGGAAGTGAACATGGTAAGCAGTGAACATGGTTGAATTTAAAATAAAGCACACTAATAATAATAATAATAATGATAATAATAATACAACCAACGTGATTTCAATATGGCTCTGGCTTTCACAGCAGTATTGTTCTATGCCTTGTTCATGTCACCTGCTTTCATATCAGAGCTCTGATGAGTTGGAGGAGGTGGTGTCTAAAAGGCATGTATTTAGTGATGTGTGTAGTTCTTCATAGATCTAGCCTCTTAATCTTCCCCTCAGAGACAATCAGTAGGTACATCCCATTCACACACCGATGGTGGCGGTTACCACGCACGGTGCTGGCACACCATCAGGAGCAATCTGGGTTTCAGTATCTTGCCCAAGGACACTTCAACATGCAGACTGGAGGAGGCGGGAATCGAACCAGTGACCTCTTTTATCCAAAGTGATTAGTGGACGACAGGGGCGTTTCTAGGTCCTGAAGACATTGGGGGCTTTAGCCAGGTACCCCGACGGGGAGGGGGGTTTTTTGAGTGGGGGGGAGGGGAGCCCCCTCCCCCCCACTCAAAATTTTTTGGTTTTTCCAATCCGTAAATACCCATGTTGTGAGTCATTTGAGATGGATACAGAAGAACAAGATTAGTGGGTCTCGAGGTCCAGGGACCACCAGAGGTCCTTGATAGGGTTCTGGCGGGAGTCCACTTAGCAAATTTACACATTTTATTTTATTAAATATTATATCTCAATGGTACGAACCCCCCCAGTAACTCCTGTGAAGGTATTTTATTAAGGTACACGCTTCCTGTAAACCTAAATTCTGATGGTGCCGTTTTTGTATCATATGGTACTTTTATTTTGAAACTTAGAGCGGACGTAGTGATGTTATATCTACGCTACTTGACGTAAGGTGTGCTCTTCAACCTACGGTTCTATCTAATCAAAAGCGCCTAGCTGGAATTGGGAACAACGTATTGTTTGTTGTAATGGTTTAATGAAGCAGTGATGTGTGGTTTTGTTTAACACGTTGACTGCCAATGACGAGATATCTCGTCTTACAGAATCCAACCGTTGAGTGCCAAAGACGAGATATCTCGTCTTTAAAAAAAAAAAATTGTTTTGACGGTCGGGCGTGGATCAACGCTCCCCCCGTCTCCTATAAAAATATTGGAAGTATTGAATGTGTATAATCTATTTTACCGACCAACTAAGTGGCGACAGTGCTCTCCCGACAGAGAGAAAGCCAACCAAAAACAGCCGCGGGAGCAAGCCATTCTCAAGGAAATGGCTTGGCGATTTTACAGTCATCAGTCACCAGACTCGCCCGAGAGCGGCCGCGCCAGCAGCAGCACACCGAGAGCGGAGAGCGGTGCTGGCGTGGGGGATTGCAAATTTGCATAATAGATTATGGGTGAAACACACTTTGAAACACCCGCAGAAAGACCAGAATCGCACGCATTCCGAAAACCCAGAAACGAACGAGCCTCATTCTCATACTGTAGGCGAAAACGCTTTCACGCTGCTGCACACCGGCGCACAACGGTGGGGGTTCCAAAAATAGACTGGGTGGGCAGCATAAAGCCTAGAATCGCACAAAGCTTCATCAAAGCTCTCAACCGAAAATCCAAGAAACGATTGAGTCCCATCCACAGTCCACACTCGCCACACTCGCCGACGAGGGGCCGCCAGAGAGGGAGGCTGCTCACTGCTCAGACAGGCAGGAGAAACTGGCTTGTGACAAACGCCACCAGACACGCCCACGGAGGGAGGAGTTTAAAGGAGAGGGTGTTCAGAACTATATTGTTCAGATGTCTGATCTCTCACTGATGCCAAAAATAAATGGTTAAAGTGACTGTTCTGCCTGTTTGATTGAATTTCACAAAACTGCGATTATCTCAGCTTCCTGTCACAGACGCTGAAACCATGCTGTACTCAACGGCTAATATCTACATAACTACTCTACAAACTAACTCTTTTAGACAGAGAAAGCACACATTCTATTAGTACTTTTGTGAACTTCGTGTTCACAAAGTCCAAGCAGAAAATTATCCTCGGCTCTTGTAAAATGAGCCAGAATCCTCAAAAAACGGCTTGGCAGAAGCTACCTACAGTAAAAAAAAAAAGGCTGGCAGTGAATGTGTTAATGTAACTGTGAAGTGAAGGCATTGTTATTGTGACAGTCATGCTAACGTTAGCTTCTATAGACTTTGGAGTGGATGGCTGTGGCTTCATGCTGATGCTAGCGTTGTAGGTTGTATGGTTAATAATATTCTGTGTGAAGATATTTTCTGAGATAAATGGGCCTTGAGCATCAAGGCCCATTTATCTCAGAAAATATCTTCACAACTAAACAACTAAATAACATAAGATAATTTCATAGTTGTAGCTACTGTGATGCTGTGCATGTTGGCGCATGTCATTTGTTTGAATAATTTCATAGTGAGATGATGAGCTCGTGTGGAGAGGAGGTGGTGAGGAGTGAAGCAGAAACATTATGTAATGACACACTATGACAATAGTAACTGATAATTTGGTCCTGCATAGCCTACTGATATTTTCTGTTTGTTTTTTTTAGAAAACTGTTTAGAACTCTGACTTAATGATTTTGCTTTATTTATTTTATTTTGTTGTTTATTTAATTGTCTGTTCCAATTTTGTAAATGTTTAGTCAGATTTTTTTGTATAATGTACTGATTATTAATGCCAGACTTTGTTTATTGGAAGAAAAAAAAAAAAAAAAAAACTAGGAAAAAAACATCCGGGGCTAGGAAAAAAACATCCGGGGCTCTAGCCCCGGAAGCCAGGGTCTAGCGACGCCCCTGGTGGACGACCCACTCTACCTCCTGAGCTACAGCCGCCCCTGTATGTACTTAACTAACTTAACCTAACTAACTATCCATTGTGCGCAAAATTGTGAGTGGCCTTACAATTGTGAATTGTAAGTGGCCCCCGGGCAAAGCAAGTTGAGTATCCCTGATATAAGCGATGTGATGTATAGTTTTTGAGATATTAACGTTTGTTTGGCACAACGCATAGTAATAACTGCCGCGGGGTTCCACATTTCTGGGTTGCAAGTGACATCACGTTGATTCGTTCCTATACAAAATGTAAAACAAAACAAATATATATATAAAAAAAACATACAATAAATTAGATAAATACAATAATTAAACTACAATTTTAAAGTATTTCAGCCCTTCTTTGGATACACACAAATTAAATTCTGAAACAAACAACCTTTAATATATCATTTTCCCACATGAATGCAGAATTACAGTATGGAACGCGGCATAACATCACAGACCAGAGCCCACTCACCGACACAACAAAGTAAAACAACAAAACATGTTGTTGGCTTCGCTTTTCCAACTCCTTCTCTGTGTTTATTGACATACACGTGGATTGTGTTGTGCGTATGGAAATGATGGAAAAATGTTACGTGCACATTCATCATTCATATCCCGTCGGGGAAATCTCTACAGGCTAGTCTGGGCACGCTTTACTCCGCTTTTGGCCATGGGGGCGTAAACCAAGGAAACAGGAAACAATGCCGGAAATAAGTGCACCAAAAAACGTCTTTGTTGCCGTTAGCTTGACACAGCGAGGTTACGTTAGCTAGAGCCTGATCAAAAGAACAACAACACAAGTTGTATAGTAGCGTTAGCACATTTCTAGTAACTGCCGAGGAAGGTTTCTGGAGAGCCAAAGACAATGGAGTACTCGCCATGTGAAATCTTATGATCAATATCCATGTCTTTCCCAGCACAGGCAGCAGAGATGCTACAACTGTTGTACTCGATCCTCCATTATCGATAACAGCGGACAGACAACTATAACTATTCCATCAACAGGCCATTTGTTTGAAAAATAAAGCTTCTGCATTGGCTTAAAATATGTGATATTGTGAATCTGTGATGTTGCAAGAACTTTGTTCGGTACGTCCACCTTTTGTTTTGTTGTTTTCTTATTCGTTGTGTCTGATTCTCAAGTGAGCGAGCTGAACAGAATCATTTTAACATACAGAAAGTTAACTTAACTTATTTTATGGGGGCATTAAAAGCCCCCGTCATCCCAATTCCCAATTTTACTTTTTTTTGCAGGCATTTTGCCCCGAGCCCCGTCTAATTTGTGAGACGCACACACGCACGCGCGCATACACACACACACACACACACACCTACACACACACACACACACACACACACACACACACACACAAAGACCAGCCTGTTCCTGAGATGGTATTATGTAATGCTGTAAAACATTTACAGGAGTGTATTGTCAGCCAGAGGTGGCTGGGAGGTGATGCTATGACTAATCTTTATTTAGGCAGGGAAAGTCACACACACACCAGCCCGCTATCATCCACTGTTCCTACGAAAACCTACCAAAAGTACTGCGCTCACAGTCACTGTTTCTATGAAAACCTACCAAAAGTACTGCGCTCTCATCCACTGTTCCTACGAGTCCGTAGCATCAAACGGTGTCCACCCGCTATGCCGACCACCCGCAATGCCGACCTTAGGTTTAGGCGTGGGGGGTGGGAGAGGTTAGGTTTTGGGTTAGGGTTAGGGGGAGGTTAGGTTTAGGCATGGGGGGAGGTTAGGTTTGGCGTGGGGGCTGGGAGAGGTTAGCTCCACCAACACGCTGCACACCACCTCGCTCAGCTGGTTCTGCTTGTGGGCTATCGGCATTGTGGCCTGTCGGCACATAGACGCGGCACCCATCAAACTATGCAGTAACATGTCGTTACAGTATGTAAGTGTAAAACTGTCTGACAGGGGGAGAAAGTACAATCGTCTTGGTCTAGGTTGATCTGACAAGTTCCTCATCTGTGTATTCAGGTTCATAAAGACATCCCCTCAAATCTGGTGTAAATGGCATATCTTCATTGCTTTCATAGTCAGACATGTTTAGTATGTTTTAGTAGCCTGTTTACAGAGCGCGCTGTGTCTGAAACACCTGTACAGTGTTAGTGACCGCCGCGGATGCAGTGTGGAGCCAGAAAATAGTGCCAATAAATAGCACGGTCTGATCAACAGCAAGACTGTGGTTTTATTGTTGAAATGAGATGTCATAATAACACATGTATGCTTTCTTTAGGAGTCAAACGTGATAACTCCGTGGGCTTAGAATGTCCGTCGGGACTCACGGTGAAAACACACCGCAAGCGTCTCCTGCACGTACGCTGCGTGGCGCGACCTTGTGCGCAGCCAGTTTACATCAGGACACCATGTTAACACATCTGTCAGTCCACACCGAATTGCGCGCCGCTCCCCGGACGCTCAGGACACGCAAGATAGAATGGATTTCTATTTTTGTGCGCGGACCTCTGCGCCCGTGAGCGACTCTGTCAAGCTGAACAGATCAGATCAGGGCAGACAGGAACTCTGAAATCGGACATTCGCCAAATAAAACCAATTTCAAAGTAAAGTAATGTTTATTTACGTTGTTGATTGCCCCTTTGGAAGTGTGAAAAGAGAGAGAGCAGTTGGAGAGGGGGAGCGGCTTCTAGCGGCTCGTTGCCTGCGGAGCAACAAGTAGAGAGCTAGGACTCGCCTTCTCTCTACAACAGCACGCACTGGGAAAGCGGGAGGAGAACAGACTTAAATATGATGCAATTGCATTTTATAACGCAGAAGGTAGCCATTAACAGTTATCCCAAACATATTACTTTATATATTTATGTCGTTATTTACTACCCATGATAATGAAGACAGTAGACGAGCAGAGCGCGCAAAGTGAGCTGCGCTCTCTGTGTGGACACTTTAAGCGCCTTCTGCACGGAGGTGCGCTGCGCGGCGCATGCGCGCAAGTTCCGCATACCGGTGTGTCCCTAGCGTCAGATCAAGCTAGAGCTCCGCCCACGGGACTCATGGATCGTTAAGTCAGCTCCCAATACACTCTACAACTGGTATGGAGTTCATACAACTTTATGTCCAATAATCCAAACTATCCCTTTAAGTATTGTACTTAAGTATTAATACAGATACTTCCAGCCGCACATCTCATGTTCGACGCAATTTGTTGCCCCGAGAACGAGCTTAATAGAATTATTCGACCGAACCTGTAACATATTGAATAAGCATGTTGTTTTGTTTTGGATTTCTACTGACAATTTTAAAAAGAAAAGAAAACCATGACAGAGATGGCTTTGTCTTTCGAGGGCATATATAGCAAATGGCACCACTTTTGATCTAATGTGTGTTCTTATTTGAACACAGGCATATTTCTGGGGTGGCAATTTGAGTCATTTGCAAAGGGCCCATTCTCTGCCCATTATGTTGATGGAGAGCCAGCTCTCTCCAAGGGCCCCTCTACCCCAAGGACCCCAGTGCAACCGCACTGCCTGCATGCCCCTGCCGTAGATCACTGAACACCAGATGGCAGTGTGGTGCTTTTTTGACACAGAAGTAAAGCTCATGTTATGGATCTTTCAGTTGATCTGGGAGATGGTCTGTGGGCCAGAGGAACATGTGGACGTCCTCAGCTCATCGTCTCCATGTTGTCCTCACTAACGGCCCATCAGCCCATACAGGAGACACCTAGTGGACAATTACATGTGTCGCTTTACGTTGCAGTAGCCTACATTTCTGGCTTGAACTTGATTGATTTCTAACTTGAACTCGATGGTGATTTCCTCATAGTCATTCTTTAGTCCAGGACTTTAGTCCAGGACTACACCTGTTTAAACAAGAACACAGTACCTGCTTGTTCTATTAGGGGTTGGAACCCCTATTGTAATTGCTGTGTCTTTCTTTCTTTCTTTCTTTCTTTCTTTCTTTCTTTCTTTCTTTCTTTCTTTCTTTCTTATTCTTATTCTTCCGTAAAAGTGTATGCACATCAGAAACCATAAGGCCCGCAGTAGCCAAACTTTGCACATAGTTTGGAAATGTCACCCACTATACTGAGAGACCAAAAATTACACCAATCTACCAAATTTCGGCAATATAACAGCCCCCTTTTCACGTTTTTAGGCCTACACAGGTCATTTTAGGACATTGTGACATCATCACCATAACCATCAATATCATTGGGCCAATATCTGGTCCAATGACAGATATTGGTGGTTACTAGATGCCCTATCTGTAGGGACCATGCTAATGTAATAGAGACTTGGGTTGAGGACATACATTTGGGCAAAGCGAGGCTGGGCACCTGATTCAGCCTGGAGAGGCCCCATTCGCTGGACTACCCTGACTTGGAAAATGACAGAGGGAGAGAATTTGGAGAATGTTCGCTCTCGTACAGCAAGACTGGAGACTGAGAGTGTTCTCTGTTCTCTGTTCTCTAGATGCTGGAGACTGAGAGTGTTCTCTGTTCTCTGTTCTCTAGATGCTGGAGACTGAGAGTGTTCTCTGTCTGTTCTCTAGATGCTGGAGACTGAGAGTGTTCTCTGTTCTCTGTTCTCTAGATGCTGGAGACTGAGAGTGTTCTCTGTTCTCTGTCTGTTCTCTAGATGCTGGAGACTGAGAGTGTTCTCTGTTCTCTGTCTGTTCTCTAGATGCTGGAGACTGAGAGTGTTCTCTGTTCTCTGTTCTCTAGATGCTGGAGACTGAGAGTGTTCTCTGTCTGTTCTCTAGATGCTGGAGACTGAGAGTGTTCTCTGTCTCTGTTCTCTAGATGCTGGAGACTGAGAGTGTTCTCTGTCTCTGTTCTCTAGATGCTGGACACTGAGAGTGTTCTCTGTTCTCTGTCTGTTCTCTAGATGCTGGAGACTGAGAGTGTTCTCTGTCTGTTCTCTAGATGCTGGAGACTGAGAGGGTTCTCTGTTCTCTGTCTGTTCTCTAGATGCTGGAGACTGAGAGTGTTCTCTGTTCTCTGTCTGTTCATGCTTCTTTCTAGGTGCAGCCACTTCTATGCGTGATTTTGCTCGTATGCACCTGGAGGTCAGCAGTTCACCTGGGCAAATCCATCTCGTGTAAAAAAGCGTGTGAGGGACATGATGTCAGTCGGGCAGTTGTGTGTGTGTTTTGAATGCATTTGCAACTGCACAACTGTGATGTCACCCGAGAAAGTAAGTCTGTGACCCCACTTAACCGATTGTAACTAAAGATTATACAATTGCTCGAGTGACATCAGTGATGCCATCACAACTGCCTGATGTAGTCACCTGTCACCTGTAGGGCAGCAGTTGACCTGGGCAAATCCATCTTGTGGGAGTGATGTCACTGGCCAGGGATGTCACTCAACTGGAATTGATGTTACGCCAGGGTGGGAATTTCATAATTTTAGGGGCAAGGCCATTTGGCCTTCAGCGTTGCATATTTATTTAGGGCACAAGTCCACATGCCAGGGCACAAAGGCCATTGTTCTATTGACATCATGAAGAGCGATTTTTATGAAATGTGTGTTAAAATGAGCCTATGACACATTCTTTGCATAGGACAGCTACATTAAACTGAGACCACTGATGCTTTTAAAGTAACTGACAGTAGCAGGCAGCTAGCAGGGCACTGCCAAGGTGGCCTTAGGGATCTCAGGGCATCACGGCCAGAGGGAGGGGCAATGGAGGGCCTCTGTGTAAGTCCCACACTGTGTTACGCAATTGCACGACTGTGATGTCATCAGGCAGTTGTGATGTCCTGTAGCAGCACGTGTTGTTAATGTGGAGGGCTCTTGGTGACATTCAAAGTCCTGATAATGTCATAGACATTGTGACATCATCAGCAATGTAACCAGTGACATCATTATTCATCATCTTATGACATCACTGATGATGTCATAGGCATTGTGACATCACTGGTGATGTCATAGGCATTGTGACATCATTGTGATGTCATCAGTGAGTGTTGTCATCAGTGATGCAACGTTAGGCAATTGTGGTTTCTGGTTTCACTCGAGCAATTGTGAAACCACTGATGATATCATATACATTGTGACATCAATGTGATGTCATCAGCGAGTTATGTCATCAGTGATTGAGTGTTGATGTCATAGGCAATGTGACATCATCAGGCTTGAACCCCTGGTATTGCCGCTTGCGGCTATATATTCTTTATCAAATGTTTTCTTTTTTCTCCCCAAATGTAGCCTACTTGGCCAATTCCCCCTGCTGTGCTGGTCGTTGTGCCAGCCCCTCTGCCGATCTGGGGAGAGTTGTAGACTAGCACATGCTTCCTCCTATACACGTTCAGTCGTCAACTGCTCCTTTTCACCTGACAGCAAGGCGTTTCACCAGCAGGAGGTAGTTCCCCTACTGCCCCCCAACCCCCCCCCCCCCCCCCTCCAAACAGACCCCCCGACCAGAAGAGGTCCAGCGACCAGGGCACATACATGTACGCTTTACCTGGCTTCCCACCCGCGGACACAGCCAATAAGTCTATGAATGTCTGACCAAGCCAGAAGTACTGCTGCCAGGAATTGAACCCGGCTCTCTGCACCAACCTCACCAAGTCAAATGACTATTTGAAAATAGTCATCTATGCTATTGTGTGCTGGGGCAGCAGGCTGAAGGCAGCGGATGCCAACAGACTTAACAAATTGATCCGTAAGGCCAGGGACATTGTGGGGCTGGACCTGGGCTCTCTGACTGCGGTGTCAGAGAAGAGAACATTATCCAGGCTACGCTCCATCATGAGCAATGACTCGCACCCACTCCACGGCGTGCTAGTCAAACACAGGAGTACATTCAGTGAGAGACTGATTCCACCTAGATGCAACACGGAGAGGCACAGGAAATCATTCCTGCCTGTGGCCATTGGTCTATTTAATGCCTCTCTTAACACGTTCACTGCCGTGGATGAGTTAACTCGTCAAAAAAAAAAAAAAAAAATTTGACGGTGGGACGTGGATCAAACCCTTTTACATCTCCTATAAAAATATGGGAGCCACCGAACGTGTACAACCCATTCCACCGACCCACTAAGTGGCGACAGTGCTCTCCCAGACTAGAGAAAGCCGAGCCAAAACTGCAGGGAAAAGCGTGAGGAAACCATTCTCATACTGTAGAATGGTTTGGCGAAAACGCTTTCGCGCTGGTGCACAACGGTGGCGCACAACGGTGGGGGGTTCCAAAAATAGACTGGGTGCAACACACTTTGAAACACGCAGCATAAAGGCCAGAATCGCATGCAGCTTCAGCTTCATCGCTGTTATGGAGGAAATTACTGTTCCCGATCCAGACTCGCCCGACGAGCAGCCGCCAGGCAGCACAGACAGGCAGCAGAAACTCGCTTGTGACACACCCGCTGCAGAGCCACGGAGGGAGGAGGAGAACACACACGGAGGGAGGAGTTTGAAGGAGAGGGGGGTGGGGGTGCTGTTATGGAAGAAATTACTGTTCAGAACTATTGTTTAGATGTCTGATGTCTTACTGATGCCAAAAATAAATGGTTAAAGTGACTGTTCTGCCTGTTCTATCGAATTTCACAAAAATGCAATTATCTCAGCTTTCATTCTGACGCTGAAACCATGCTGTATTCAACTGCTAATGCCTACATAACTACTAACTCTACAAACTAACTCTTTTAGACAGAGAAAGCACACATTCTATTAGTTATTTTGAGATATTTTGTGTTCACAAAGTCCTCGCAGAAAATAATCCTCGGCTCTTGAAAGATGAGCCAGAATCCTCAAAAAAAACCTTGGCAGAAGCTACCTACAGTAAAAAAAAACTGTTGGCAGTGAATGTGTTAAAAGAGCACCTCGGAGACGCTCAGTCTCCCTGAGACTGAGCCAGCCGATAGGCTAACTGGAAAAGTGCCTGGCTGAGCCACGTGTAACGTATGGGGCAAGCCGAATAATATAAGTTCAGTGTGCACTGTGCAATAAAGACAATTGGCACGTAAGGTATACTTACTCTACGTATTTGCTTACTTAGACGTACTCCACTATTTTGCTCCTATTGCATTTAATACTGTTTACTGTTTATACTGTTTATACTGTTTATTCCATGTTATGTTGTGTTCTTTCTTCTTATTCTGCTTATTTTACTATCGCATTACTACTGTGTATTTTATTTTATGCTATGTGTGTTATGTGAACGAGCAACTGTAACTTGTCCCAATTTCCCCCCGGGGATCATTAAAGTCTTTCTGATTCTGATTCTGAATACCTGATTCTGATTTCTCACCGCATCTCTCTCTCTCTCCCTTTCTCTCTCTCTCTCCCTTTCCCTCTCTCTCTCTCCCTTTCCCCCTCTCTCTCTCTCCCTTTCCCTCTCTCTCTATCTCCCATCTGTACCACAGCACATCAGGGTGGGCTCTTTCTGGTTGAGCTGCAAAGCTGTAACTCATCTCAGTTTTCGCCCCGTTCGGTTGATTATAACCTTATAACCCTGGACCCCGACGTGAACCTCACTGATTACAAGCCTATAGCCCTGAACTTAACCCTAAACTCCACCCCAGCCATTATAAAGCTAACACTAAGCCTGGCCTCACTGGGACCTCCTGTCGGAGTCTGCCTTTAAACAGTGGCAAAAAGCAGCGTTTTGGGGTCGTCACATTCTAAAGACGTACTAAACTGTGACTTTGTGGTTGGACTCAAACAGCACGCTAAGACGTGAGAGAGCCTCAGAGGCTCAGAGGTTTCTCATGCAACTGAGTCTGTCATGAACTTTTGATCACAATCGTCTGGCATGAGGCGACCAGGTATTACAGCGGTGGATTCCCTCTCTACCAACACGAGGGTCACACGTTTGAGCCCCCCTGTTGCCTCCGGCTTGGTAGGCCTCCATACAGACACTATATTGGCCGTGTCTGCGGGTGGGAAGCTGGATTAATGGTCACTGCACCGTCGTCTGGGTAGTGTAGCGGTAGATTATCTGCCTAGTACCAACACAAGGATCGCAGGTCCACACCCAGGTGTTTCCTCCGGCTTGGTCGGGCGTTCATACAGGCACGATTGGCTGTGCCTGAGGGTGGGAAGCCGGATTGGGGGTATGTGTCCCGGTCGCTGCACTAGCGCCTCCCCTGGTCGGTCGGGGTGGAAGGGAACTGGTGGGAATAGCGTGACTCTCTCCACGTGCTACGTCCTACCGGTGAAGCTCCCCCTGTCAGGTGAAGAGAAGCGGCTGGCTACGCTGCATGTGTCGGAGGAAGCATGGCGCTAGTCTCGGTCTCCCCAGATCGGCAGAGGGTGGAGGAGCAGCGACAGGGGCAGCCAAAAGGGCAGCATGGGGACAAATTGGACGAGTAAAATTGGGGAGAAAATGGGAAAAATCAGAAAAAGAAGAAAGGTCACTGCACTCGTGCCTCCTCTGGTCGGTCAACTTCAGATATCAACTAACATTCTACAGGTCTGTATACTTGCCATACTGCTTATGAGTTGCCAATGCAGTCTGATATCGGCTAACGTTAACGTGTTAAGTCTATAGAGTTACACTATTTCCTGTCGATATAGCAATTCTAATGTTATGAAAGCAAGCTAACATTAATGGAGGCAGGGAGCTGACATATAAAAAGTCTTGGCTGGAAGGTGAAGTAAAGTCGAGGCAGGGAGCTGACATATAAAAAGTCTTGGCTGGAAGGTGAAGTAAAGTCGAGGCAGGGAGCTGACATAAAAAGTCTTGGCTGGAAGGTGAAGTAAAGTTGAGGCAGGGAGCTGATATATAAAAAGTCTTGGCTGGAAGGTGAAGTAAAGTCGAGGCAGGGAGCTGACATATAAAAAGTCTTGGCTGGAAGGTGAAGTAAAGTCGAGGCAGGGAGCTGACATATAAAAAGTCTTGGCTGGAAGGTGAAGTAAAGTCGAGGCAGGGAGCTGACATATAAAAAGTCTTGGCTGGAAGGTGAAGTAAAGTCGAGGCAGGGAGCTGACATATAAAAAGTCTTGGCTGGAAGGTGAAGTAAAGTCGAGGCAGGGAGCTGACATATAAAAAGTCTTGGCTGGAAGGTGAAGTAAAGTTGAGGCAGGGAGCTGACATATAAAAAGTCTTGGCTGGAAGGTGAAGTAAAGTTGAGGCAGGGAGCTGACATATAAAAAGTCTTGGCTGGAAGGTGAAGTAAAGTCGAGGCAGGGAGCTGACATATAAAAAGTCTTGGCTGGAAGGTGAAGTAAAGTTGAGGCAGGGAGCTGACATATAAAAAGTCTTGGCTGGAAGGTGAAGTAAAGTTGAGGCAGGGAGCTGACATATAAAAAGTCTTGGCTGGAAGGTGAAGTAAAGTTGAGGCAGGGAGCTGACATAAAAAGTCTTGGCTGGAAGGTGAAGTAAAGTCGAGGCAGGGAGCTGACATATAAAAAGTCTTGGCTGGAAGGTGAAGTAAAGTTGAGGCAGGGAGCTGACATATAAAAAGTCTTGGCTGGAAGGTGAAGTAAAGTTGAGGCAGGGAGCTGACATATAAAAAGTCTTGGCTGGAAGGTGAAGTAAAGTTGAGGCAGGGAGCTGACATATAAAAAGTCTTGGCTGGAAGGTGAAGTAAAGTCGAGACAGGGAGCTGACATATAAAAAGTCTTGGCTGGAAGGTGAAGTAAAGTCGAGGCAGGGAGCTGATATATAAAAAGTCTTGGCTGGAAGGTGAAGTAAAGTCGAGGCAGGGAGCTGACATATAAAAAGTCTTGGCTGGAAGGTGAAGTAAAGTTGAGGCAGGGAGCTGACATATAAAAAGTCTTGGCTGGAAGGTGAAGTAAAGTTGAGGCAGGGAGCTGACATATAAAAAGTCTTGGCTGGAAGGTGAAGTAAAGTTGAGGCAGGGAGCTGACATATAAAAAGTCTTGGCTGGAAGGTGAAGTAAAGTTGAGGCAGGGAGCTGACATATAAAAAGTCTTGGCTGGAAGGTGAAGTAAAGTTGAGGCAGGGAGCTGACATATAAAAAGTCTTGGCTGGAAGGTGAAGTAAAGTTGAGGCAGGGAGCTGACATATAAAAAGTCTTGGCTGGAAGGTGAAGTAAGGTCGAGGCAGGGAGCTGACATATAAAAAGTCTTGGCTGGAAGGTGAAGTAAAGTCGAGGCAGGGAGCTGACATATAAAAAGTCTTGGCTGGAAGGTGAAGTAAAGTTGAGGCAGGGAGCTGACATATAAAAAGTCTTGGCTGGAAGGTGAAGTAAAGTTGAGGCAGGGAGCTGACATATAAAAAGTCTTGGCTGGAAGGTGAAGTAAAGTTGAGGCAGGGAGCTGACATATAAAAAGTCTTGGCTGGAAGGTGAAGTAAAGTTGAGGCAGGGAGCTGACATATAAAAAGTCTTGGCTGGAAGGTGAAGTAAAGTCGAGGCAGGAAGCTGACATATAAAAAGTCTTGGCTGGAAGGTGAAGTAAAGTTGAGGCAGGGAGCTGATATATAAAAAGTCTTGGCTGGAAGGTGAAGTAAAGTCGAGGCAGGGAGCTGACATAAAAAGTCTTGGCTGGAAGGTGAAGTAAAGTCGAGGCAGGGAGCTGACATATAAAAAGTCTTGGCTGGAAGGTGAAGTAAAGTCGAGGCAGGGAGCTGACATATAAAAAGTCTTGGCTGGAAGGTGAAGTAAAGTCGAGGCAGGGAGCTGACATATAAAAAGTCTTGGCTGGAAGGTGAAGTAAAGTCGAGGCAGGGAGCTGACATATAAAAAGTCTTGGCTGGAAGGTGAAGTAAAGTCGAGGCAGGGAGCTGACATATAAAAAGTCTTGGCTGGAAGGTGAAGTAAAGTCGAGGCAGGGAGCTGACATATAAAAAGTCTTGGCTGGAAGGTGAAGTAAAGTCGAGGCAGGGAGCTGACTGCTGTTCAAGCCTTTTCACTGAAAGAGGAAATGAATGGGTGCTGGTTGACTGGGATTATGGTGAAACTGGTGTCACAATGACTGTGTGTGTGTGTGTGCGTGTGTGTGTGTGTGTGTGTGTGTGTGTGTGTGTGTGTGTGTGTGTGTGTGTGTGTGTGTGTACAGCTGGTTTCAGGTTGACTGTATTTGTGAATGGGCGGCACTCACACTAGGCAGCCTGTGAATGACTAGCTAGCTTGCTAGCTGTCAGCTATTAAAGCAAACTGACTGTGATGTGTTCCTGTAGAAGCTGACACACGGCCGCTGCATGGAGCACTGAATGACTGCTCAATGGCATGTGAATGACTGTTTATGGACGGCTGTCAACGGCTTCAACAGCTGCTACTTTATCTGCCCTTTTGAAAGCCCGCTAGCTGCAATCAAATTGACAACCGATTTGCATCCCACACAAATCATTATTGCATGCATGACCCCTGTCCCTAATTTCTGAATTCAAGTACCCCCTTTACCTGACTACATTTTGCTTAGAAAACTGCAAGAGAAAACTATAGCATATGATGCAGTGAATTAATGAATTATTTATAACCTACCTTCTGAAGAATATCACATTACAAAATAAGAAATGGCGTGAAAGAGCTACAGTTAGTGCCTCTTGAGCAGATTTATTTTAAACGTTCATTCATTTTCATGATTTATTGTTCCGTGTATAAAGTATATTTGTGTTTTCAATTTGTAGTCGCATAAGGAAAATGTGCATGTGTTTGATTTCTCATTGACTGAGTTAAGGACGCTAAAAGCAGTATTGACTCGCAATGTTTAATTTTTCAAATGTCAAGTTGGGAATGAAGAAGTACCTCACAGATGTTGTGGATGAAGAAGTACCTCACAGATGTTGTGGATGAAGAAGTACCTCACAGATGTTGTGGATGAAGAAGTACCTCACAGATGTTGTGGATGAAGAAGTACCTCACAGATGTTGTGGATGAAGAAGTACCTCACAGATGTTGTGGGCGTGTTAAGAAGTCTCGGTACGTTCGTTCAATGCTTGCTGCCACTAAGTAACGATAGCAGTGATGTAAGCCTTAACACACACTACTGTCAGGTCGGTACCGTCGGTACCGCGGGTACTCATCAGCGGCAGAGCTGCCAGCCAGGTGGATTGGAGTGTCACAACAAGACGCGAGTAACAATATTTATTTCAATATTTTTATGGTTACAAGACGTCCCCACAGTCCCGTTTATGGTCATGTTAGCTATATATGTTATGGTCATGTTAGCTATATATGTTATGGTCATGTTAGCTATAGCTAATTGATGTAACTTTCAATCTAGCTGTTCTATTTGCTGAGCCGCATTCATGTCATTGGACTGTAACACATACAGTGGTGTTTTTGAGGCACAGGAAATTGTGAATAACTGACTGACTGAGTGTCTGTCTCACTGTCTGCCTGTCTACCTGACTGACTGACTGACTGACTGACTGACTGACTGAGTGTCTGTCTCACTGTCTGCCTGTCTACCTGACTGACTGACTGACTGTCTGTCTGTCTGCCTGTCTACCTGACTGACTGACTGACTGTCTGTCACACTGGAACTGGACTGGCCCAGTGCCGACCAGGAGAGGAAAGACACATTAAAGCAAGAATTCAGAATATTGACAGGCGACGCTATTGTTCAACCTGACTCAAATAAACAAGCAGGTGTGTGTGTGTGTGTGTGTGTGTGTGTGTGTGTGTGTGAGAGAGAGAGACTAAGTGAGAGTTAGCCAGGCAAGTTTGAATACATTGCAGACTAAAGTAGTGGAGACAAGACTTGTTATCAATATGAACAAGATCAATATGCAATGATTTCCCCCCCTTAATCTGCAATTTACAGAGCTACAGTATGTCAGAGACGACCTGCCACACAGGAACCAAAATGGAGGACATCCCCAGGGGACTGCTGCTACCGCCAACACTGCCCGTCATCAGAGGCGTGCATGACTCCACTCATACCGCTTTCAGACAGACACAGTTCTGGTTCTGGCTCTGGCTCCGTTCTGGAGTCTCAGAACCTTGGTGCTTTCTGGCGAACCAGCCCGTGTTAAGGCTGCCACGATTAGTCGACTAGTCACGACTACGTCGACGATTTAAATCGTCGCCGACGAATTTGGTAGTCGACGTAATCGCATGTTTTTTTTGGAGCTGAAAAAAAGAAAAAAACGTTTGTTTTGTTTCCGCGAAGCTGCTGCCTGCGATGGCCTCACTGGCTGGCTTGGCATCCAGGCGTCTCCGTCCTGTCTTTGATGCACATGCGCAGTAGGGGTGTGCCACCTTAGGCACCTCACGATTCGATTCGATTACGATTAAGGGTGCTACAATTCGATTATTAAACGATTACGATTAATCACGATTACGATTTCGATGCATCTTTTCCCCATACAGGATTTCTTTGTCAGTATCTTTTTCCCCATACAGGATTTCTTTGTCAGTATCCATTAATTAAAGGAAACAAACTCATTTACCTCCATTATCTTTTATTTAGATCAATCAGACCAAACACAATACATCCAAAACATTTTACATTTCCCACAACAAAAAGCTGCTCTTTACAGGTGAGATTATTTGAAATAAAGTGCCTTTAGAAACTTCTTTTATTTTAACCAAAATTCTCTGCTGTTTTCACAGATTTAGGATTAATATAAAAAACAAATAGCTTATTCTGCTGTTTTCACAGATTTCTGTACTGGCAGGATTAATACAAAAATAGCTTATTCAGTATAGAAAATAAAACTTTTAACCAAAATCCTCTGCTTTTTTCACAGATTTCGGTACTAGCATGTTTGTTTAATACAAAACAAATAGCTTATTCATAAATAATAAATAAAGACTTCCAAACAAAATCCTTTACAAATGACCAGTGAGCAGCATAGCATCATCCCACAACAAGCAAACGTTTTCCTATCCACAACCAAAAGCAGCTTTAAAACTAAATAAGTGGTGGATGAATAAAATAACAGAATTAACAGATTCACCCCTTCACCTCCCCTCTCCTTCACTGCCTCCTTCCTTCAGCCCTTCACCTCCTCTTTCACTGCCTACTTCCTTTAGCCCTTCACCACTTCACTTCCTCTCTCCTTCACTGCCTACTTCCTTTAGCCCTTCACCACTTCACTTCCTCTCTCCTTCACTGCCTACTTCCTTTAGCCCTTCACCATTTCACTTCCTCTCTCCTTCACTGCCTACTTCCTTTAGCCCTTCACCACTTCACTTCCTCTCTCCTTCACTGCCTACTTCCTTTAGCCCGTTACGTGTCTTATCGCGATGCATCGAAGAAACGATTTTTCGGCACACCCCTACCCTGCATGCTTTCTTCAGTGATTCCAGTTTCCAGTACTTCGGTTTTGGTCTCGTTTTACAGTTAAGGAACTGCTTTCCGGGCGAAATACCGTATTTTTTGCAAATAAAGCAAAAAAAAAAAAAAAAATTTGCAAATCGATAATCGAACATTGTGAATCGATTATATCGTATAATCGATTAAATCGATTATATCGATTATATCGTATAATCGATTAAATCGATTATGCGATTAATCGGCACACCCCTAATGCGCAGTACCCATCATCCGGGGAAAACGTGACATCACTGTGACCGGAAAAACAAGCAGCTCCCAGTGCTTCTCCACAGAAAAAATGTCTAGCCGTCCTCATACTACGTCCAAAGTGTGGGAGCATTTCACCCACATTAATGTGAAGTGCAAAATCTGCTAAATAAGCTGAACTCGCCTATCATGGCAGCACGAGTATGATGCACGAGCATCTCAAAAGGAAGCACGTTGTGGCGAATGCAGATGAAGGCTAATTAGCTTGTTAGCTCACTGGCAACCACAACGTTAAATTTTAGCTGCTAACGGTAGCTATTGGCTAACGATATTAACGTTAAAAGCCTCCTGTAACGTTGTCATCATAGCAACGTTAAGATCATGTGTTGCTGACGGGAATACTGGAAACCTCATTTTACTCCGCAGTTTGCACTCTACTTACGACATTTAAAAATGTGTTTGATGCCTGAGAAGACTATATTTTGGTTGCATACACAGTGAATAGTTTTTGGTTCCATTTCCATTCCACGTAGTAGTGCCCTAATTTTATTTTGCATTATTCATTCAATGGATAGTAGCTACATATTTCATTGCACTACCGGTATATGTTTTCAATTTCAATGTGTACTATTTTGCAGTTTTGCAATTTGCACTATATTACATTTATTACATGCAAGTACATTGATGCCAGAAATAAATATGCTGACATGCTCTAAACTTTAAAGGAGAATTTCGTTTTTTTTTAACCTGGACCCATCTCCTGGCATTAATTATTATTTGGCCACTCACCAGGCGATCTCCGCGGCGTTTCTGGCCGTCCTAGCGTTGTTTTGTCATCAATAGCGTCCAAGTCAGTTGTAAAATGGAGCTGACTTGGGGCCAAGTGTGAGCCTGTCTTTCCTGCATCTAAATAGCTATTTTTATTCCCGTTTTCGCCAAATATCGTCATAATCTGATCCCTCAAGAACCACCACACTGATATTTCGCCAAAGGCTGTTTCCTGGAGTCACACAGGGATCAAATTACCTCAAACGTGATCTCGGTCACCAAGTCTCGTGAAGTCCCGCGATACTTTCCTGCCGACTGGCCAAGTACAGGAGGACGCTTTGCGGTGGTGGTTTTAGCGCAACCTATGTGGGGTTTGGCGTAACCTATGTGGGATTCGAAATAACGAAGGAATAAACGGGAATAAAAATAGCTATTTAGATGCAGGAAAGACAGGCTCACACTTGGCCGCAAGTCAGCTCCATTTTACAACTGACTTGGACGCTATTGATGACAAAACAACGCTAGGACGGCCAGAAACGCCGCGGAGATCGCCTGGTGAGTGGCCAAATAATAATTAATGCCAGGAGATGGGTCCAGGTAAAAAAAAAACGAAATTCTCCTTTAAAGTTTAGAGCATGTCAGCATATTTATTTCTGGCATCAATGTACTTGCATGTAATAAATGTAATATAGTGCAAATTGCAAAACTGCAAAATAGAGACCACTGCAAATTATTTTTCTCCATGTTGTCACTGCCTTCTTCTCCTTCCTGCTCGTTTTCACAGCCTAGAATGAGACACGCCCACTGATGATGTCACGGTTCCCAAGGAAAAAACAACTATTTTTTTATTCCGCTGAGAACCAACTTTTCAGGTTCCGAACCAATTATTTTCAAATTTGGGTTCGAGAACCGGAACTGGCACGGAGCCCTGCCGGTGTGAAAGCCCTATCAGACTGCAGCTGACATAGAAAAGTGTAAGTACAGTACAGTACATGTTTTGTTATATAATTTAGTGTATAGATTTCCATTGTTGCTTTGATTTTGACATTAGGCCAGCATGACAATTGAGGCCTCTTTTAGGTCTGTGACCTCTGACCCCTTTTGTTTTTGCCCATCCTTAGTGGCCTGGCTCCTGCACGGGCCAGCCACCATCACAGTCTTCATCACCAGCCACCATCACAGTCTTCATCACCAGCCACTATCGTGGTCTTCGTCACCAGCGTCCGGGGCCGGCCTCCTGAAAAGTCCGGAAAATTGTCTACTGTTTTAACTGTCCAGAAGGGGGTGCCACAGGGCTCTGTCCTGGGGCCACTTTTGTTCACAGTCTATATTAATAATGTTGGGGGAAAATGTACCAAAAGCCTTCTTCCATTTTTATGCAGATGACGTTATCTATTGTTGTGCAGCAACACTAAAACATGTTTTTAATGAACTCCAAATTGCTTTTACTACGGTTCAGGCGTAGCTGTACCAGCTGAAGCTTGTTTTAAATGCAGACAAGACTAAATTGATGGTTTTTAGTAAGACAAAGAGGGAACCACAGTCACTGCCACAGATAATCACCACACAGGACAAGAACATTGCACATGCACGCTCCTGTGACAGCTCTAAGTAAGCTGGACACAGTGTATCAGATACATGCATGCTCCTGTGGCAGCTCTATGTAAGCTGGACACAGTGTATCAGATACATGCATGCTCCTGTGGCAGCTCTATGTAAGCTGGACACAGTGTATCAGATACATGCATGCTCCTGTGGCAGCTCTATGTAAGCTGGACACAGTGTATCAGATACATGCATGCTCCTGTGGCAGCTCTATGTAAGCTGGACACAGTGTATCAGATACATGCATGCTCCTGTGGCAGCTCTATGTAAGCTGGACACAGTGTATCAGATACATGCATGCTCCTGTGACAGCTCTATGTAAGCTGGACACAGTGTATTAGATACATGCACGCTCCTGTGGCAGCTCTATGTAAGCTGGACTCAGTGTATTAGATACATGCACGCTCCTGTGACAGCTCTATGTAAGCTGGACACAGTGTATCAGATACATGCATGCTCCTGTGACAGCTCTATGTAAGCTGGACACAGTGTATCAGATACATGCATGCTCCTGTGGCAGCTCTATGTAAGCTGGACACAGTGTATTAGATACATGCATGCTCCTGTGACAGCTCTATGTAAGCTGGACACAGTGTATCAGATACATGCATGCTCCTGTGACAGCTCTATGTAAGCTGGACACAGTGTATCAGATACATGCATGCTCCTGTGGCAGCTCTATGTAAGCTGGACACAGTGTATCAGATACATGCATGCTCCTGTGACAGCTCTATGTAAGCTGGACACAGTGTATCAGATACATGCACGCTCCTGTGGCAGCTCTATGTAAGCTGGACACAGTGTATTAGATACATGCATGCTCCTGTGACAGCTCTATGTAAGCTGGACACAGTGTATCAGATACATGCATGCTCCTGTGACAGCTCTATGTAAGCTGGACACAGTGTATCAGATACATGCACGCTCCTGTGGCAGCTCTATGTAAGCTGGACACAGTGTATTAGATACATGCATGCTCCTGTGACAGCTCTATGTAAGCTGGACACAGTGTATCAGATACATGCATGCTCCTGTGAC
Source organism: Poromitra crassiceps (assembly GCF_964638095.1). NCBI lineage: Eukaryota > Metazoa > Chordata > Actinopteri > Beryciformes > Melamphaidae > Poromitra > Poromitra crassiceps. Next base: position 13,607,816 of record NC_139650.1, on the reverse strand, counting down.
AGCTCTATGTAAGCTGGACACAGTGTATCAGATACATGCACGCTCCTGTGGCAGCTCTATGTAAGCTGGACACAGTGTATCAGATACATGCATGCTCCTGTGGCAGCTCTATGTAAGCTGGACACAGTGTATTAGATACATGCATGCTCCTGTGACAGCTCTATGTAAGCTGGACACAGTGTATCAGATACATGCACGCTCCTGTGGCAGCTCATGTAAGTAAGCCGCATCACTGTCTCCATCCCTGTAACATCACAGTCTGGCCAGCAGAGGGTTAAATCTCTGATCTCCTCTTCCTGTCTGTTTCCACGCCTCTAACCTATAGTGACAGGTCACCACACACACACACATGCGCATGCACGCACACACACACGCACACACGCACGCACGCACGCACGCACACACGCACACTCACACACACACACACACACACACACACACACACACACACACACACACACACACACACACACGCACACACACACACATATACGTATGCACATGAACCATTGTGTCCCAGGCTGAATAGTGTGGAACAAAAAGTCAGCAGTAATTGTCTTATTGACCTCCCATGGCTGTATAGTAACCCCGCTCTGTGTGTGTGTGTGTGTGTGTGTGTGTGTGTGTGTGTGTGTGTGTGTGTGTGTGTGTGTGTGTGTGTGTGTGTGTGGCGCGCGCGCGCGCGTGTGTGTGTGTGTGTGTGCGCGCACGCGCGCGTGTGTGTGTGTGTGCGCGTGTGTGTGTGTGTGCGCGCGTCTGAGTGTGCGAGACAAACTTCATTAGGCTGTCTAATACTGTAAACACTAATTTCTGCTTTGTCTTGTCCACAACACACACACGCACACATGCACGCGCACACACAGACACACAGACACACACACACACACACACACACACACAGGCTTGGGGGGCAGCAGGACACATGCCCGGACATGTCCAGAGAGAGGGAGAAGAGAGGGAGACAGAGAGCGAAGCAGAGAGGAAGAGAAACACACCAGCTCATTTTATTTTAATTTAATTTTTATTTCATTTCATTTTTACTCTTATTCTTATTTTATTTATTTTACCTATTTTATTTATTTTATTTTTTATTATTTTTATTTTATTTTATTTTCTATTTGACAATTACTGTTTGTTTACCTGTTGAACAACTGTAAAAAAAAAAAAAAAAAAAAAAAAAATGAAGTCAGAATGCCCCATTTTGTGGGAAGTTTATATGTACATATATCTTTGACTGTAAATTTTGACTGTTTGTACATTATACAAACAGTCCATTTTACGCGTACATCATTACGCGTAAGAATGATGTACGCGGGTTGCGCAGCCAGAGCGCGTAAGCGCACGCATGAAGATAATAGAACAATTTTGTCACGCGGGCACATGCACGCGGACTATGATGTGCGTAAACTACATCACGCGTAACAACAAGCTGCGTAGCACAGCTACTTACAGCGTGTACACGTCTGACCAGTGTTGGAGAAATTTCGTTACGCGTTCACACACAGACCCGTTGGCAGGTTTGAGTGTTACGCAACCGGAAGTGTATGTGCAGCGCGCACAACACTGAACACATGAACGCCTCGCGTAGTTCTCTTCTCTTTTATTCTATTTCTTTCTATGTTACATTTTCATCCAGTAGATGGTGCCAGTGATCAAACCAACCAGTTGATCAAGCATGTCGCTAGCAGGTTACTGTCCCAAGATTGCTCGCAGACTATTCTGTGGTCAGCACCAAAGATTACCCACAATCCCTTGGGCCCACATTTTACAACATAAATCGCCCATTAATCCTCATAAACAGCATTTAAAACGTGTAATAATGGATACATGAGTCGTAAAACTGTTTTTATAGTTGTTTCATTAGTTGTTTTATTTTATTTTATTTCGTGAATGAATGACACCATGTTAGAGACGCAGACCCAACAGCTGTAGTATAAATAGGTTGTGTTGGGAGTTAGATTAAACTGACCCCTTGCGGCTGGATGGTAGAAGCAAGTTGTCAACTGGTGCAGTTCTGACAGCATGAAAAACTCTTTTACCGACTCATATCCATTATTACATGTTTCAATTCTGTTTATATTGTTATAGTTTCATCTGACTGCTGTACATGATGACTTGTAGGAATATGAACGAGACTATGTTTTAACTCCAATGAGCTACGCTCGGTGTTTATTACAGCCCTTTTTTCGTTCATAAACTGATTATTCTGAGTTAAGTAATTCTCATTATCAGTTTATTGTGTGCATGACAGTAAACACACTCATTCTAGGTCTATTCTTTGATCACACTGCACACAAAACCACGCAATTCATAAACAGATCATTTTAATCATGGCTCAGAAATGTTCAGGCAATAATACTTCAGGAAAATAGATACTAATCATTAACTAATGACTACCTACTCATTAACTATGATTAACTAGTGATTGACTAATGCCAAATTTTTCATTAGCTACTCATTAACTGGCTATTAGTTAATGATTAGTTTACTAGTAACTACTATAGTATTTGTGTACGTTATTGTAAAGTGTTACCATATAAGAGGCTATAGCTACAAAACACAAAATAAAAAACCAGGCGATATTTCAGCATGTAGCATAACGTTTTTTAAATGGCCTCTGAAATGTTTAGGCAATAAAACAAATAAATAAATAAATAAAATGAAAATATAGCCTGAATGAGGAATAAAGTTAACAAAAACAGAGAGCAGCAGGCTTTTATAATAGGCTACAAAATAAAAAATAACAACTTCACATGTTGCTGTTAAGGAACAGCAGAGCATTAACACTTGCAGCAGCTCATATTAACAATGAAATACTGTCAATAAAATAAAATACATCTGACATACATCTTTATGAGGATTAATGGGCGATTTATGTTGTAAAATGTGGGCCCAAGGGATTGTGGGTAATCTTTGGTGCTGACCACAGAATAGTCTGCGAGCAATCTTGGGACAGTAACCTGCTAGGGACATGCTTGATCAACTGGTTGGTTTGGTCACTGGCCATCTACTGGCTGAAAATGGAACAGCTAAATAGAAATATAGAAACAGAAGAGAAGTACGCGACGCGTTCATGTGTTCAGTGTTGTGCGCGGCGCAGATACACTTCCGGTTGCGTAACACTCAAACCTACCAACGCGTGTGTGTGTGAACGCATAACGAAATTTCTCCAACACTGGTCACACGTGTACACGCTGGAAGTAGCTGTGCTACACAGCTTGTCGTTACGCGTGATGTAGTTTGCGCACATCATAGTGCGCGTACGTGTGCATGCGTGACAAGATTGACTATGTTAAGTCATGCAGGCACACACACGTTGCTGCGCATGTGTCAGTGAATAGTGACGTCGATAGCACCTCATATGTGTGTGCGTGTGCACGCGCATGTGTGTGTGTTTGTGTGTGTGTGTGTGTGTTTCATTCAGTTTTTCTAGGAGGCTGAAATTCCCCTAAATCCATTTTACAGCCTGTCCCTATGGGTACTATTGGAGACGGGGGGGGGGGGGGCGAGGGCGGAGGGAGAGAGAGGGGGGAGAGCAAGAGAAAGGGAGGGAGGGAGGGAGAGAGAGAGAGAGGGAGGGAGGGAGAGAGAGAGAGAGGGAGGGAGGGAGAGAGAGAGAGAGGGAGGGAGGGAGAGGGAGAGACAGACAAAGTACTGACATATGATCTTGTGACCCAGAGAAAGCTTTTTAAAGTGTGTATCACATGCGAGTGCAGTGTGTGACAGGAACTACCATATAAGGCTTATAGGATCATGCATCCATTAGGGTGTGTGGGTGTATGTGCATGTGTGTGTGTGTGTGTGTGTGTGTGTGTGTGTGTGTGTGTGTGTGTGTGTGTGTGTGTGTGTGTGTGTGTGTGTGGGTGTGTGTGTGTGTGTGTGGGTGTATGTGCATGTGTGTCTGTGTGTGTGTGTGTCTGTGTGTCTGTGTGTGTGTGTGTGTGTGTGTGTGTGTGTGTGTGGGTGTATGTGCATGTGTGTCTGTGTGTGTGTGTGTGTGTGTGTGTGGGTGTATGTGCATGTGTGTCTGTGTGCGCCAACACAGTCTCACAGAAAATTGTATAATAGCAACGTTTTGGAGCAACGTTGCTATGTTACAATTTTGTCTCGAAAATTGTAAAATGGTAACGTTCTGAGATCTTAGGGTTAGGGTTAGGGTAGGGGGAGGGGTTAGAAACAGAAAATCTCCGTAAACCACGCCCACCGCTGTAGACACATACGTTACCATTACCATTTTTACAATTTCTGAGCCGAAATTGTAAAATAGCAACGTTGCTCCACAAACGTTGCTATTTTACAATTTTTTGGGAGATCGGGTGTGTGTGTGTGCGCGAGTGTGTGTGTGTGTGCGTGGGTGCGTGTGTGTGTGTGTGTGTGTGTGGGTGTGTGTGTGCGTGTGTGTGGGTGGGTGGGTGTCTGTAGTTCTATTCAACTACAGGTCGTGTACTGTATATCCTGTAACAGCCACTCTTCCCTCTGGGACTCTGAACTGGTTTCTGCTGTTTTACTCATATCAGCCAGTAAATCAACTGTCAGCTGCTTTCATGTATAGTCATAACAATCTTCAGGGCTCTACGCTTACGCATGTGCTCCTAAGTGGAAAGATTAGGAGCAAATACAGAATTTTAGGGGCACAATGATCATTTGATACAGAATGATACGTAACCTATTCCAGATGATTCATCTCTGATACATTCCGATTCATTTTAATTCAATTCAAAGTATTCTCATAACGCAACATGTATTTCCTCCCAGAATGGCTCAATGCAGCTCATTGGCTATTGTTGTCATTTCATTATAATAACTTTATTTAGTCATCTGACATTCTGTCCATAATGCCAATGTGGTGCAATAGTGACTTAGTGACATATCACTAAGTATGTTCTTTGACGCGCTACTGGGAAGAGCCAGCCTCGGACTGGGAACTTACCAGATCCCAGGCGACAGCTCGGAATATATAGTGCTTTTCAAGCACTCAAAGACGCTTTCCATATACAGTAAGGCGACGCTGATAGTGCAACAGACAATGGACAAACATGACACAGACACACAAGGATAGGTGGGGCAGGACTTGAATCCGCACTTTTTATTGACTTATCAAAAGTGTTTGATTCAGTGGATCATGGACTTCTCCTTCAAAGACTCAAACAGATTGGTTTTATTTATTTTATTGTGCTGAAATGGTTTTTAAATTATTTGACTGGGCGAACTCAATGTGTGTCTGTAGATAATTACAACTCTGCTCCCTCAATAGTAAAGACAGGGGTCCCTCAAGGATTCATTTTGTGGCCAATTTTATTTTCATTTTTATGAATGATCTTGGTGTCGGTTTAAATCCAGTAAACGTGCACCTTTACGCGGACTAAACTAATCATTTACACCCTGGCACCATCTTTAACACGTTCACTGCCAACGACGTGTAAACACGTTTTCAGAATCCAGCTGTTGACTGCCAACGACGTGTTTACACGTCGAACTGTTTTTTCAGTGGTTTCCACTAGGTGAGGCCCTTGGGCAATATGTGAATGTGGATCCGACCTCTCCCGCTGCCCCGGAAGTACTCTAACAAAGATTTCTATATAAGGAAGGCGGGCTCCTTTGATCAGCGTGGGTTGAAAGTAGGTTGGTTAGATACAGAGCGAGACAGAATTACATAGCGATTTATACATAGAGAATTTCAGCAATTTAGCAATTTAGAGTCAGATTTAGAGCGAGTTGGTTAGCGTAGTTGATTTAGTTTGTTAGTTGTTAGTACAGTAGTAGTGTTTAGTATAGTCTTTATAGTAGACTTTGTTTAGATAGATAGTTAGCGCGTAGTTACAGTTCATTGTAGTTAGCTTAGCCTTAGCGTCAGTTCATTTTAGTATTAGTATTTAGCGTTTATTCTAGTTCAGTTTGATCGAGTTGGTAGCCGGTATTAGCCTTATTTCAGTTCAGTTTGATCTAGTCGTAGCAGTAGTTGTTTTATTTCAGTTTAGTTTAGTTAGTATTTTCAGTTTTAGTTTAGTTGGGAGTGGGTGGTGTTTGTGTTTGTGCCATGCCGGCCAAACGCAAGCGGTCTTCGGCGGCTGCACGCAAGCGATCGGCGGATCAGAGATCACTGCTGGATTTCTTTTCCGTCCGAAACGAGCTTGTGCCGGAGACCGATTCCGAGGTCTCGGATGAGGAACGGGGTGAGCCCATGCATGTCGCCGCTGCGGCTGCTGGGCTGACTGAGTCGTCCGAGTCGAGCGACCTCACGTCTTCTCCAGACGCGGAGGATTCTGAGGAAGAATGGGCCCTGTCGAGGAGCGAAGCTCCACAGAGCAGCAGTGGTAAGACGATGTTTGAGATGACTTGTGTAACTTGTGTAAATGTAATTACTATGACTGTACAAAAGCCAGCAGTCAGTCAATTCATTTTACTGAACAACAAGAGACACAACAATCAATAAGGCAGTATGTCTTATCACTATACTGCCTTATTGATTGTTGTCTCTTGTTGTTGTTTTTTTTGCACTCAATGCCCTGTTATATTTGTACTATGTTGTAAACGGAGTTCACAGCACAAGAATTTCACACGTGATACTTGTACCATGGAGTGACAATAAAAATCTTGAATCTTGAATTTCAGACTCTGAAGATGAGCCTGGAGCCAGCTGTAGCGCTACAGCATCTGGTGCCACATCCTCTGGTGCCAGGAAAATGGGTAAGATCACTCTTCAGAATCAGGTTTATTTTCACATCACAGGTTCCAGCCAGAATTCCAGAAATTCTAGAACTCCAGAATTCAGTACCACACATATGAAAAACACTATTTTATGGTAATTATGTATTTCTATAATTTGCAGATGGAGCTGGAAGTGGGAAACGTCCCCAGCCTGCAGGTCCTCCTGAGTGGAGTGATGTTGACTGGGAGCCAACCCACATCCCATTCACAGCAGAACCGGGTCCTCATACTGGTGGTGCTCCTGCTCAACCAGTGGACTTTTTCCAGCTCTTCCTGGACGATGAGCTGCTCCAGGCCATTGTAGCACAAACAAATCTGTATGCCCATCAGTGCATCAGTCAGGTGAGCGAGGCTCTGCCACATTCAAGGCTTGGGAGGTGGAAGGACACTGATGTGGCAGAAATCAAGAGCTTCTTGGGACTATACTTCCTCACTGGGATCGTGAAGAAGCCTGAACTGTCCATGTACTGGTCCACAAATGAACTGCATGCTACCCCCCACTTCAACAAAACCATGTCTCGCAACCGCTTTCAACTGCTAACCAGATTCCTCCATTTCTCTGACAATTTTGATGTTGATGGTGCAGACAGGTTGTACAAGGTCCGGCCAGTATTGAACGACCTGTTAGGAAAGTTCAGAGCCATGTTCACACCAGGTCAAGACATCAGTATTGATGAGGGGATGCTCCTGTGGCCTGGGCGGTTGGCCTTCAAGGTGTACAACCCACAGAAACCCATAAAGTATGGGATAAAATCATACATCCTCTGTGACTCCCAGACAGGTTACTGCTACAGCATGAAGCCCTACTGTGGTGAGCGGTCCTCCCTAGGCGAGACGGTGGAGTTCCTCCTCGGGGACTTGGCAGGGCAGGGGTACCATTTATACATGGACAACTACTACAACTCTGTTGGAATGTGTGCACAGCTGCTGGAGTGTCAGACACATGTCTGTGGCACTCTGAGGAAGAACAGGGGCGAGCCACCTGCTACGAAGGTTACCAACCACACAGTGAAGATGGGGGAAACGGTCATGCGCCACAATGGTGGCACCATGGTTCTGGCCTGGCGCGACAAGCGAATCGTGAAAATGGTTTCCACTATGCACGACGACACGATGGAGACGGTGCAGGTCAGGCAGAAAGGCAGCAGAGAGAGGGTCCCACACGCAAAACCCAAGTGCGTTGTGGACTACAACAAGTACATGAATGGGGTCGACAGATTGGACCAGAACATCGCATACTATCCCTTTGCCAGGAAGACATCGAGGTGGCCTTTCAAATTTGTCATGTACATGTTTCAGATGTCTTTTTATAACGCCTTTGTTCTGTACAAAGCTAAACACCCACAGAGAAAGTGTAAAACTTTGATGGCTTTCATCCTGAGTGTTATCTATGCATGGACCAAACCTGTGGTGGAGAGGAGGGGGAGGGGGGTGGGGGAGGAGGTGGGGGGTGGGGGGGAGGGCAGCAGTGACCAACCTGCAACCATGCCCCGGGCACCATACCTGGACCCTCCAAGCAGGCTGGATGTCGATCTAGCGGGCCATGTCATGGCCCAGTATCCAGCCTCACGCAAACAAGCTCACCCAGCAAGGAGGTGTAGGGTTTGTACAAGGAATAAGCTTAGACGCGAGACACGCTACTTTTGTGTTATATGTGAGGTCCCATTACACAGGGCTCACTGCTATGAGGTGTACCACTCAGACAAGTTCTAAGCTCAGTGGCACTGAGTAGGCATGGGTCGTAAAAAAAAAAAAAACCTGCCAGGGAGGTTTTGTTTTTGATGCTCTGTTTGATTGTTTGCTAGCTAGCAGGAATACATAAAAGCACCTGCCGATTTTCATGTAACTTTGTGGATGGGTGTAACATGGGCCAAGGAAGTACCCATTACATTTTGGAGCAGTTCTGGATTCGGTGTACGAGCCCAAACCGGTTTGATCACAAACTGAAAAAACCTATATAAAAAAAAAAAAGCTATTAAAAAAAAAAAAGCTGAGTGACCTGTGGTCTGCTCTTGTTTTGTATTTATTTTGACATTTATTTATTTTATTATTGTATTATTCCTCTATTATTGAAAACAACTATTGTTCAGATGTCTGATGTCTCACTGATGCCAAAAATAAATGGTTAAAGTGACTTTTCTGCCTGTTTGATTGAATTTCACAAAACTGCGATTATCTCAGCTTTCTGTCTCAGACGCTGAAACCATGCTGTACTCAACGGCTAATATCTACATAACTACTAACTCTACAAACTAACTCTTTTAGACAGAGAAAGTACACATTCTATTAGTACTTTTGAGATATTGTATGTTCACAAACTCCAAGCAGAAAAGAATCCTCGGCTCTTGTAAAATGAGCCAGAATCCTCAAAAAACGGCTTGGCAGAAGCTACCTACAGCAAAAAAAAACGGCTGGCAGTCAATGTGTTAAAAGTGGCAATGGACTCCTTACAGAGAGCCTTTAATTTACTGCAGTTGTCTCTTGTCAAGTTACAATTTGAAAATTACAAACATATTTTAACCCACATGTTTCTGCTTTGATTCGTTCATAGATTGATTGAATAGATAAGTAAATAGTTTTACTGGATGCTGTTTTTACCATAGACAGACAGGTTTCACTAGTCTCCTTAGGGGCCAATATGGCGGAGGAGGCGTAGCTGCTGCGCGCTGATGTTGCAATGGAGTGATCAATAGAGAGCCAAAGTGAATGTCACTTCCTGCTTTTCTCTGTGTAGCGTGAAAAATATGAATGGTGGTGACCGGAGCGGTAGGCTACCTTTTTGATCCCATTTGAATTGTGCCATGGGACTACACACTTGTCAATGTAAATGATAACTCTGCAAGTTGAGAAAGTCGCAGTTTGTGGTAAAACTGTGGCACTATAAGTTATAAATCAGAACGTCGCGCAAGTGACGTCTCTCCCACCAGTTCATTGTTGTTGATGGTGTGACGTATAATGTGCGTTTCAGTTTCAGGACAAACTGCGACTTTCTTGACATGCAGTTCTCTTTTAAATTGACCAAATGTAACATGTGTACCCCGTGGCACAATTCCAACGGGATCAAAAAAAGTAACGTCTGTCTCCGTTCACCACCGTTTTTCTGACGCTGGTACAGTACAGGGAGACAGAAAGGCAGGAAGTGATGTTCACTTTGGCTCTCTATTGAGTGTCACTTCTTATAAATGTACATTCTTTGGTTTGCATGTTGTCCCCACCCGTGCTCCTGTGGGGTTTCATCCATACAACATCAATGAGAGAGAGGGACACACACACACACACACACACACACACGCACGCACACACACACACACACACACACGCACACACACACACACACACACACACCACGTTGTTTAACACCATGTGTCACCTCGTCTGTCCTCACCCCCTCCTTCCTCCCTCCTGAGGGGCTGTGCACGCTGACACACAGTGGCAGAGCTGTCGCCTCACAACAAAAAGGTCCTGGGTTCAATTCCCAACTGTTTCTCTATTGGCTCTAGGGGCATGTCTCCCCATGCCTTCTGCGAAGCAGTCTTGGCGAAACTAGTTTAAAACTGTAGTTTACCAACTACTACCCAGCTGGCACGGGACGTCAGTTTAACGTCATATCGACGTTGGACTCCAACGTTGAACTGACGTTGGATTTTGGTTGAGAATGAAAATCGGGTTGACGTCAAAACACAACGTTGGCAAGACATCAGCGTCCAACGTTAGATAGACATCAGCCTCTGACGTTGGTTAGACATCAGCATCCAACATTGGATAGATGTGGAATTTTGGTTGGGAATGAAAATCGGGTTGACATCAAATCCCAACGTTGGGCAGACATCAGCCCCCAACGTTGTATAGACGTCAGTCTCCAACGTTGGATAGATGTAGGATTTTGGTTTAGAATGAAAATCTGGTTGACGTCAAAACCCAACGTTGGCAAGACATCAGCCTCCAACGTTGGATAGACATCAGCCTCTGACGTTGGTTAGACATCAGCATCCAACGTTGGATATATGTAGAATTTTGGTTGGAAATGAAAATCGGGTTGACATCAAATCCCAACGTTGGGCAGACATCAGCCCCCAACGTTGTATAGACGTCAGCCTCCAACGTTGGATAGATGTAGAATTTTGGTTGAGAATGAAAATCTGGTTGACGTCAAAACCCAACGTTGGCAAGACATCAGCCTCCAACGTTGGATAGACATCAGCCTCTGACGTTGGTTAGACATCAGCATCCAACGTTGGATATATGTAGAATTTTGGTTGGAAATGAAAATCGGGTTGACATCAAATCCCAACGTTGGGCTGACATCAGCCCCCAACGTTGTATAGACATCAGCCTCCAACGTTGGATAGATGTAGAATTTTGGTTGAGAATGAAAATCTGGTTGACGTCAAAACCTAACGTTTGCAAGACATCAGCCTCCAACGTTGGATAGACATCAGCCTCTGACGTTGGTTAGACATCAGCATCCAACATTGGATAGATGTAGAATTTTGGTTGGAAATTAAAATCGGGTTGACATCAAATCCCAACGTTGGGCAGACATCAGCCCCCAACGTTGTATAAACATCAGCCTCCAACGTTGGATAGATGTAGAAGTTTGGTTGAGAATGAAAATTGGGTTGATGTCAAAACCCAACTTTGGGCTGACATCAGCCTCCAACGTTGGCTAGACATCAGCCTCCAACGTTGGATAGACAGCCTCAAACATTGGATAGACATAGAATTTTGGTTGGGGTTGACGTCAAAACCCCATGTTGAGTAGACATCAACCTCCAACGTTGGCCAGGCATCAGCCTCCAACGTTATATAGACACAGAATTTTGGTTGGGGTTGACATCAAAACCCAACGTTGGCTAGACATCAGCCTCCAACGTTGGCTAGGCATCAGCCTCCAATGTTGGCTAGACATGGGTAGAAATTTAAATCTGGTTGATGTCAAAACTTTCGTATCACAAAAAGAAAAAAATCAACATTGAATACAGAATTTTAGAAAACAGGATTTATTTTCAGAACGTAAGAAATTAGATTATCACATTAAAGGTACATTCAGCAATGTTTTTGTGTTAAAATAAGTGTTAAATGGCTCTATATTCTGACAGCAATCACTGAAATCGAGTGTTTGATCAGTGACTTAAACCCCCAACTTCGCTGTCCTCTATGTCTCTCCTGTAGTCCTGCATGCAGGGCGGACGTATCTCTGCAACTGTAACTCGTAGAGACTCATGGATGGATTTGGGGTGAGAAAATATATTATAGTCCTTTATAGGCATCTCGATCTGACCTTCCGTTTCCGAGAAAATGTCAACTTTTGTCTGATTGGATAGTTTGAGGTCAGTGCCAATTTGTATCGGCCACCACTGCCTGGATCCAGGAGAAGTGCAGAGAACATAAGCAAGACCTGTATATGGCTTTCATTGATCTCTCGAAGGCATTCGACACAGTAAATCAAAAGCTACTCTGGGACCTACTCAGTCGATTTGGAGTCCCACCCAAATTCCTCTCCATTCTAAAGCTATTTCATGACGGCATGCAAGCCCACGTTCAAATAAGTGGACAACAGTCTGACCCTTCTACGTCAAAGTAGGAGTAAAACAAGGATGTGTCTTAGCCATCATCATCTTCAACATCTTCCTCACAGCAGTCACTCTCCTCTCCCATAAGCATTCAATTCCATCTGTCTTAGTTTGCCATAGTCTCTCCCCAGACTCAAATATTACGTTGAATCGCTGCGCTCCGTATACTACATAAGTGAGTCTGTGCCAGTTAACAGCCACTGCTGGTTTTGAAGGCGGGTTGAAATTGAATGAGTGACAGGTCGTAGCACCGATGAGAGAGCAAATGGGCTGCGCCTCCCGTGTTGTCTGATCGCAAAGTCGTTACTGATTGGAGAGGACTGAAGCCATCACTGGCATATGACTGGCCAAGTGAACGGTTCCCTCCCATAACCAGCCCTCTGAGGGAAAGTGTCCCAGACCCAGAGAGAGCTCTGCAGCATGCAGTAACCTAGTGTATCAGCGTAAGAACTCTCATGGGTCTGGCGTCGAGACTAAGTTTGCCATAACTTCTATGTACTGTATCAATTCAACAGAATTCAGATACAACAGAAAGTAGCTGGCCCCCAGGTATTTTCACATTATCAAATCTGGCCCCCATTCAAAAGGGTTTGGACAGCCTTGCCATGTATAGTCTCATATCACAATATTGATATAAAATCGATATATTGCCCACCCTTAATATTGAGTGCCAGAATCAACCTCCCAATGATGCAATTTGTAGAAAAACATTGGATTTCATTTATCAATCACTGCTTTCAATGTCTTTCTGATGTAAATGTTTTATTTTTACAACCAGATCACCCTATTAAATAAACAGCGTCATGACTCAATAATGTTACTTGGCAGAGGGTCGCTCGTACTGAGCACATTTCCTCGTCAAACTGACGGTGAAAAATGTTTGCTCGTCACAAAATAAAAAACTTATTTGAGGGAATGTAATTAGGTTATCGATCACATTCGCTAACCTGTTGCTCTTTTAAGTCGGGATGTTTGTCGGCGTTTGGTCAGCTCCCTTCGCCAGTTCGCCTCCGCACTTTTAAACATTGTTTACTGACGGGCTATGTAGTGTCAGTCCCTGTCACTGTCAGCAATGTAACGTAAGCAAAATAATCCCATATTTCGCTCTGTCCATGTCCAAGACAAGACCGTATGGGCTCACAGCAGCCATGTTTGTTGTGTTGAAGCTCTGAATGAGTGAAAGAGAGGAGGGGGGGGGGACGCCCACGACAGGGAGTTAAAGCAGAGCACCACTTGGAGCACTCTTCGCACACCCCCACATGGACACAATGTCACATGCATGTAAAAATTATTTCTTTTAAAAGCACGCAAATTATTTTTAACTCAGCGTAAATGAACATCATGATTGAGAACATATATATTCACATCGAGAAAATAACACATTTAAAAGGTCTTGAATGTGAAATGGCAGAACATGACTGTTACAACACAGAACTGAAGCTCAGACAACAATTGACAAGGTTTTAAGACATTTCTACAGTGATGGCAGACCAATATATATTTTTCCTCCAAAAAAAGAACACTCATGAAGGCCTTCCATTTGCCTGTCCCTCACTCTCTCACACTCACCTCACTCATGAAGGCCTTCCATTCGCCCATAGGCTTTTTGTAGGAAGGGGTTGAATGTCCATCACGGATGGCATCATGGTGGATCTCAGCTTGCAGTACTGAGAGCACTGTTGAGTCACACTTGGAGTAAGTGAGGTGTAGGACATAATAATATGCCATCGGGTAGACAAGTCCCTCTTTCAACCGATCTCTTTCGAAGGTCGCCACTGGCATGCTCCCATGGCGATCATGCAGTTTTCCTCACTGATGACCACAACTGGAGATGATAGAGGTTGTTGGCGCAGGAAACCGTTTGGGTCTTCTGAAACCTAGATGACAAAAGTCAATGTAAAAGATTAGAAAACTACCAATTAGAAAAACCATCACAGTTAAAACAATCATTATACATCAAATCGGAGAAAAATATTTTGTATAATTTTTTTGCTGACCAGATACTGAAACCAAGTTTCAATAAAGCGACTCTTAAAACAAAAATCACAGTGTGAACACTTCTCCTTATGTCATTGTGAAAATGACAAAGTACAAAACATAATGTAGGCATGCAGTATCCAATATACTGCACAAGTCCCACCGTAAAGACATGGAACTGGGCCTCGCTGCTTAAAGCTGGAGTGCATAACATAAACGAATGTTTATGTTATGCACATATTCAGCTATTGCAAAACGACTTCACACAATGCTGATTAAGCCTATCTGCACCACATAACTCTCTCTGTGCATTTCTCAGTATACCTGAGTTTTCTACCTGTCGGGCACGACTGTGTCGGATTGAAAACTCTGGTATATTGAGAAATACAGCATTGTGGGAACTTGTTTGGCAATGCCTTGAACGTAATGGACATTTGTTTATATAAACAAATTGTAAATGTACTCACTCCAGCAATTGTAAATGTACTCACTCCAGCTTTAAAGAGAAAGCCACAGAAACACAACCCCATAAGAGACGACTTTCCTGACATTTCCTGTTTTATCAGGAAAGTAGCTCCGGCTATCTATTTGCTTCGAAAATAAAATGTACAATGTCTCGTAATGTTATTACCTAGGTTATCCTACAAGTAGTCATGGCTAAGAAGTAGGGCTGAACGATTAATCGAATTTAAATCGAAACCGAGATTTGAAACAACGCAATTAGATTAATCGCAAAGGCTTCGATTTAACATGTGACATGACTGCATGTAGGTACACGTTACGTGACGTCGTTACGCAGCAGCAGCACGCCGTAGTAGACGGACGTATGTTTACGCAGCAGCACCAGCATCAAACGTGCCTGGATGGAGGAGGAGAAACCTAGCTGCAGCCCCATGGCTGCAGCAGTCTGCAGAATATAGCTAGCGAGCCGATTAGCGAACTTTACAAAAGTTGACACATTATTCACTCTGACTGGATTTTTAATAGTGCACCACTGACTGGATTCTCTACAATGGAAGGGCAGCTATCTAACAAGACTCGGAAGTGTAATAGCTTCAGCCGAACAAGAACAAGAAGCGGCCGCCGGATGATTTAGCACCGAAGAAAGGCTGGAACTACTTTGGATTTAGAGCATCGGTTAGTTAGACAGTGTTAAGCAAGCGCGGTGCCGACAACGCTTCAAACGTCATAAAAGCTATGGAAATCAACAGATGGACCAGACTCCAGTGCTTCACCACAGACTACACCTCGCCATCGGTACGTTATTTAGCCTAGCAGCTAGGGCTAGCAACGTAGCAAGTTAACTTTACTAACGCTAGCTCTCTCCCTAAGGAGATAGCTCATTTAGCTAGTAAAGTTAGCTTGCTAGCCCTAACTGGCTAGCTCACGTTACATGTCCTCTTCCCCTCTCACTTAACATTATCAGTCTGACTCTGCCTGAATGCAGTAGGCTACTTGTATTGTAACGTTAGCTTGGTAAGCCCAGGCCCGCTCCAACCCATTACGCAGAGTACGCAGACTGCGTAGGGCATCACGTGACTGAGGGCACCAAAAAAAAAAATTTTTTTTTTTTTTTTTGGTGCCCTCAGTCAGGCCACTCACTGAACAGCAGGCCAGGCGCCGCCTACTGGTTTACTAGTGGTTTTATTACTTTATTCAGGGTGCATCTCATTGTAAAATTGGACTCGGCCCAAATTGGGCTTCAAACGGCCCAAATTGGGCTTCAAGCGGCCCAAATCTGGCTTCAACCGGCCCAAATCTGGCTTCAACTGGCCCAAATCGGGCTTCAGACGGTCCAAATCTGGCTTCAAACAGCCCAAATCTGGCTTCAAACGGCCCAAATTGGGCTTCAAACAGCCCAAATTTTTCGCCGCCGCCCTTCGGACGCCGGCACGCACGTCGGCCTGTATCGGCCTGGCCTGCTTGGTATCTAATGCCCGGCCTGAATTATGATCCCAGTCCGCCCCTGCTTGCATGTACAGTTTAACAATCACTTGTTTGCTGACATGTACAGTAATTCTAACAATTGTTTGTTTCCCAAATGTAATGAAATGTGAGATACACTAGTATCGTTCATAATTAATGATTTTGCAGTCTTTCGTTTGACAGTTATTGAAAGTTTTACGGGGGAGGGGGGGGGGGGGGGGGGGGCACCACAGAACAATTACGCTTAGGGCACCCAAATGGCCAGGATCGGCCCTGGGTAAGCCTACAGTAATGTCTAAATGCCCCTCTTCACCTCCCCCAATATATTATATAGCCAATATATTGTCAGTCTGGGAAATGGAATGATTCTGTAGTAGCTAATGTCCTCTCTCCCAGCGTTCTGCTCTCTCCCTCCCCATCTCTCCTCCCTACTTTCTCTCCCTCCTACATCATCTATAATTAGTTCCAATCTTAAAAATGCAATACAGCCATGTAGTACTTATAGAATAATTTGGTTAATTATTTTGTTTTTCAGAAAAGTTGCGAACAAGCTACATAAGTGCAGAGAATGTCCCACAAATCAAGGCCCGGGTGAAGAGAGAGATGGAACAAGTGCAGGTGGCACTAAAGGTAACTTGCATTAATTCTCTCCTCTCCCACTCCTCTCTCCTTATCCTCCCCCTCTCTCCCCTGGCTTTCCTTGCAAAATAGGGCTTCACTGAAACACTGCTTGTGTATATAGCCTGCCCTGTGCCCCGTATTTGATGTGTGAATGAATGTGTGTGCTGTGAATTGCATTAATGTGAAACTTAACAGTTGTGTCTGTGTTTTGCAGGAGAAGAGGGCTGCCATCACCCCCAGATGCTGCTGCTGTGCCTCAAAGTGCAGCACAGGAAGGAGCCAGGCCATCGGCTGCAAAAAAGGCCAAGCGATCCTTGGGCAGTTACTTCAAGAGCTGCAGCGATGCTGGTGCTTTTTGTTTTGTTTGTATTGTTAAAGACTGAGACACAGAGAGAATTGCAGCTGTTGTTTAAAAGCAAATAAATGTTGCTGGAAGGAATTCTTATCCAAGTTCTCATCCTTGCATTATAATATAGAGCAGTTTGTTGATTGTGATGTTTGAATGTGGTAGGCAAATGCTCCATTGTGTTTTACATTTATTATAGTTAATATTGCACTGAAACTTGATTAAAAAAAAAATCGAAATTAAATCGAAATCGCAATATCGGTCAGAAAAATCGCAATTAGATTTTTTACCCAAATCGTTCAGCCCTACTAAGAAGCACTTTTACATTTGCAAGTGTTTTTTTATACTTTCATATTATAGACCAGAAATAGATTTTTTGCTAATAAGCATTTCCATTTTCCATGCTTCCATTTTAGAAATGGAAGCATTTTTTTCTCCTTATGCATAAAATGCGTAGTGAAACCATGACCCAAAAACAAAAGGTATGTGGACTGTGGGCTAATGTATTGTTGCAATATTGCATACAGAGTATTAAAAAATACATACATGTTTCATCACTGCTATCCTGGCGTTGCTCTGCGGTGCTCATTGCAGGTGACTGGCATTGCTGGTTTCAGATCGGCATGGCACTTGGGTGCTGGCTGCAGGTTACATCAGAAGAAAAAAGTATTGGGAAATATTAGGTTTCCAAACACTTACAAATGAATGGAATACTAAGATCCCTGGACAGACACTAAAGCTGTTGCGTGGCCTAACGTTTTCATCCAAAGACTCACAGATGCATACAGTATATTAAATGCAATACCACATACATGTTATCACTGTGATCTTGGTGTTGCACTGGGGTGCTGGTGCTTCCTGCAGGGGGCTGGTGTTGCACTGACGTGCTCCCTGCACTGACCCTTTTGTCTCACATCACAAGGTGCCATACAGCCTCAGGAAGTTTTCAGGACCGGGAAAAAGATTGTTGATTTCATCCCGGGAGAGTGAGTGCAGCAAGTCTTCTCCAACATTAGTAGCTGGAACAGAAGTTACAGTTAGGGGCAAGAAGACACTGAGCTTATCACTGAATTAATTCAGCCTTGTGTACATAACAGTTGAGGATATTCCACTATCTTTTTTTTTTTTAATTGTGACATTTCCTCTTTCCTGTACAATTGCCAGTGTTCTGAGATTTTGCTCACTCTTGCTACAGCAGACCTGCCAACCTTGGAAAATGATTTTTAGTGCCACACAGCATGTGTTTTGGCCTTGTGCTTAGTTCACATGCTTTCGCACTACAGTGCACATAACATCACTGTCAATGTGACAGTGTTAGCCAGATGGCTAATTTCCAACTGTTGTCCCTTGGCCAGAACTTAAGTTAGCCATTATTCAGTCAAAAGTTTGAGTACACTTGCTTAAACCATTGTCGTTTCATGATATATTTCAATTTGTGTGCTTACACCAGCTCAGTGGCCTTGTGGTTTGAGTGTCCGCCCTGAGACTGGGAGGTTGTGAGTTCGATCCCCGGCCGAGTCATACCAAAGACTATAAAAATGGGACCCATTTGCCTGCCTGCTTGGCACTCAGCATCAAAGCGTTGGAATTGGGGGGTTAGATCACCATATGATTCCCGAGCGCGGTGCTGCTGCCGCTCACCGCTCCCCCAGGGGATGGGTCAAATGCGGAGAACAAATTTCGCACACTCAGGTGTGTGACAATCAGTGGGACTTTAACTTTACTTTACACAAGCGGATAACCATAAGTGAAATGCAAGTAAACGTATGTTGTGATGTCAATTCTGAATAAAGTAGTTAAGTTAGTAGTAGTTAATAGTTAACACAATTGGAGAACATAGAAAAAATACTATATTGATCATAGTTTCACTGTTATCCATCTAACCATAGCAAAAAAATCTGTTGCTCATTCTGATCTCTTGAGACTAACTAGAGCCTCCTTATTTTTTAATCATTCTGTGCTCATTTATTTCTTGCTCCTAAAGCTGTGTTCACACCGAGATATTTATTTTTCTCTCTGTCGCTTGATTCAACCCTATGGAATCACTCTGTCGCTCTGTTTAAATCGCTCGTCAACAGGCACAATAATTGACGGACATCTGGGGGCTATAACGTTACGCAATGTCATGATATTTGTCCACTACGAGCCACTGTAGTTGTTTACAAGCTAAGCCTATCAGCGTGCTCCTAACGTGAGCTAGTACAGACTTCATTTCGGCTATGTTCACACAGCAAACATTAGTGCTTGAATCTGACTTGTTGCTCACATCTGATTTTTTGTGTGGCTGTTCACACAGACTTTTTAAAAGTGGCCCATATCAGACTCCAGTGTGAACAGGTCGCGGACCTGAAGTGACCCGCATGTGCAGCACACTGCTGTTCTACATAAACCCAGAAGAAGACAGCAGTAAACATGGCGGTAGCTGACGATGTTGTTTCATCTGTTGTTTACGGTTCAATTTACAAGTTATTGTGCAGTGGAAGACAGGGAATAGTTAAGTTAAGTTAACCTTTATTTATCCCCTTGGGGAAATCCATCCTCTGCATTTGACCCATCCTCTACTAGGAACCTTCCTAGAACTAGGAGCAGTGGGCAGCCGCAGTGCAGTGCCCGGGGACCAACTCCAGTTCTTTTGCCAGTACCTTGGTCAGGGGCACTGACAGCCAGGAGTATTAACCCTAACATACATGTCTTTCTTTGATGGTGGGAGGAAACCGGAGCACCCGGAGAAAACCCACACGGACACGGGGAGAACATGCAAACTCCACACAGAAAGGACCTGGGACGGACCGGGGTTCGAACCCGGGACCTTCTTGCTGTGAGGCAACAGTGTTAACCACTGAGCCACCGTGCCGTCATATAGGTGCAGATGATAGCGAGGAAGAGGAGAAAGAGAGCCTTTAGATTTTTTTTTAATAATGGCTTTCTGTGGAGCAATAGCTGCTACTTCTTGCTAATACTTATGAGGTCTAAAACCTCACTGTTCCTCCACTGATTACCTCCCTCGCAGCTGTCCTCCATGTTTGTAATCACAATCTGGTCCTCCCTCCTCCCGCCAGTGCAGAATAGTGACGAATGTCGCTCTGGAATGACGTAAAAGTCACATTGAAGCATTAAGTCAGATATGGGCAAGATGTCTGTTCACACCGGAGTCACATTCCAAAACATCAGATTCGAATCTGATGTTTTTCCACATTTGAAAGTAGCCCAGGTCGTCTTTAAAAAAGTAACTTTCAATGTGACTTGTACTGTTCACACAGTCATAAAAAAGACTGACCTGAGTCACTTAGGTGGGAAAAGATTAGATTCAAGCACTAAGGCTGGCTGTGTGAACGTAGCCTTCATGTCAGCTGTCAATGCGGTTTGTTGCCACACAATAACCAGCGGTTTGTTCCAAGCCAGTGTGATATTTGACACACTCTCACACGGCAGCCAATCAGCGTTGAACAGGGAGCGACTGATGCCAGCGTAATTTAGCTCGAGCTGGGATATTTCATCCCGGGCGGAGAGCGTATTTTCGATGCCAGCGAAAAACTTTAATAGGTCGGTGTGAACGCAGCTTTAGGGTCCCTTAGGAGCAATAATCTTTTTAGTTTAGGGGTTAGGATCGATTTTTTTAATGACTTGGCTCTCTCAGACAGCTTCTTTGACATGTTTTTCAAAGTGAAAACCAAGTTGTCAGGTGACGTAAGGATCCCACGCGAGAACGACCCACCCCCCTCTCAAAAGACCCAAATCGAAAATGGAATAATTTCTCTAGTTTTATTTTACAAGTATGAAATAATTTAGCTTACTACAATAATGATGTCTACTTTCTAGTGATGCGCGGGTCAGGTTTTTTTAAGGCCCGCCCCAACCCAACCCGTCATCGGAGCCAGCCCGCCCCGGCCGCCCCGTTAAAATATCTGAAAATTCCGAACCCAGCCCAACCCAGCAGCCCGCAACGGCCAATTTAATGTAATATGTCTCCGGACGCAGGAGGAGCACAGCAGAGCTTCCAAGGTGTGCAAAGCAGCTAATAACTCTGTCTCTCTCCCCCCTCTCTCTCTCTCACACAGACACACACACACACACAGACACTCACATGCTGCCCTGCGCGACAACAGTTGTAGCCTAGGCCTGCTCTGGATGAGTTGCGCTGCTGCTTTCATGTCGGTCTTTCTTCAATTAATCCATGGTCTTCAGATAGCACGACCGACTACGCTTCCCCAAAGTGCGGATGGCGTGACCGCGCAGTGTTTCAAATGGAGGTAGCAGGTATAGAGGTAGGCACTAGGCAGGCTACAGAAACAGTTCTTATTCTTCCCCATTTCTTTTAATTACCTCATGCGCTCTCAATTGTTGCAGTAGTAGGCTAAACGTAGTAGTGCAGCAGGTGCGCACACGGCTTGCAGATACGGCCAGACTCGCTGTCTGATTTCTTTTAATTACCTCATGCGCACTCAATTGTTCACAGCCTACTCACGTTGCAGTAAAATTGACAAATAGATCACAGTCGAGTCCACAACAGAAAATCTGCGGTGGCATTATATGGACACTTCAAATAATAATTACAGCGAATAATCCTTCCAAAGTGTTTGTTTTGAGAGCACATAGGCTACCTCATTGAAGCGTTTCTTTACTCCATGTAGGCTATAGAGAGTGCAGCAGGAGTCTGTCTGATTGTGTGTACCTACATGCGAGAGAGAGTTAACGTCTTTAAGGTTAATTACTCTGCGTGTTTCATTGCTCTAAATTATTTAATAATGTTGCTTTGTCACGTTCTGAGCCTGCCCCGCCCGCACCCGCGATATTTTCATAATTTGCCAACCCAGCCCGCCTGCGGGGCGGCCCAGCCCGCGGGACCCGGCGGGTTCTGGGTGACCCGCGCATCACTACCGGGCAGGCATCAAACAGCACAAGGAGGCACAGATCACCGGAAATGTCCATATCTGTGCAGATAAGCATGCAAAAGATTACTTGGATTAATGTTAATGCAAAGGCCTATGTAATTTAATTGGCTTTTCATAACTCTCATTCTAGAATATCGCTATTCACAATGTCCCATCCGCGGTTCATGGCTCATTCCTGGCGGCATGACGGCAGCGCCTTTCTCCCCGGCTGGGAAGCAGCATAGTGAGCCAGCCAGGGACTGTAAGCTGGATTTACATTATATAGAGAGGCAAAGTGAACGTCACTTCCTGCCTTTCTCTCTGTACCAGCATCTGAAAAAATATGAATGGAGTGAACGGCGAGAGACGATACTTTTTTGATCCTGTTTGAATTGTGCCACGGGGTACAAATGTAATTTTGTGTCAATTTAAAAGATAACCATGCAAGTCAAGAAAGTCGCAGTTTGTGGTAAAACTGTGCCACTATAAGTTATAAAATCAGAAAGACTATGCACAACCAGTCGCATAAGTGACATCTCTCCTGCCAGTCCACGTTGTTGATGGTGTGACGTATTGTGAGACACGAGAGATGTAGTTGATTGACAAAACTAAACCTTACGTTTCAGTTTCAGAACAAACTGCGACTTTCTTGACTTGCAAAGTTATCTTTTAAATTGACAAATGTACATGTGTACCCCGTGGCAGAATTCAAACGGGATCAAAAAAGTATTGTCTCTCACCATTCACCCCCATTCATATTTTTCCAGATGCTCGTACCGAGAGAAAGGCAGGAAGTGACGTTCACTTTGGCTCTCTATAATGTGCCCGGCAGTAAGTACATCATGATACAGAAGTTAGATACACGCTTACAATGCCAGACTTCAAGCTGTCTATCACCGTGGAAGTAAAGAGATTGTATAACAACAATGAGCCAATCACATTCCCCTGCATCCACATTTAATCCAACAAGTTAATAATAATCCTGTAATTTGGAGTAGATTTTTTTTTTAAGTTGCTTGTACTGCATATCCAGTGTGAGATGCAGATGTTTTCTTACTTGGGTCCAGCATGGGCTGTTGTCCTCAGACTGGGCAGAAGAGGTGTGAGGAGTTGGAGTGGATGGCAGTGGACGTGTCCATTGGCTGGACAGAGGGGGAGGCAGATGCATCACTTGGTTGGCCCTGGAAGCAGACACAAGAGACAAGATAGCAGACAAGTGTGTTACCATACAATGACGCAGTGTAATGTTATGTGTGGTTGTATGCAGTCATAATGCCTTATTATAAATGGTTTTAACTTGACAACAAAAACATTCTAAATTGAACCCCAGCTCACTTCCTGTTGCATTAAAAAAATCATTAAAGTGGAGGACTGGCCATTCTGTGAAAACCGTCTATAGTAGTGTTGTGAGATAATGCGCCTTTGTCAATAGTGGTCATCAAACTTCTGTTGGTCATCCATGTGAACATGAAATGAAACACACCACACAACAGCTCTACCTGTATCTGCTGGGCTCCATCATGTTGAGACGAGAGGCAGGTTGAAGGTCCCCAGCCTGACTGTTCTCCGTTCCTCTGTGGTCCACTCTCAACTAGCATCACACAGCGTAGCATAAGGAAATTGGGGAAGTAGAGTGTTCAAAACGCTCTCCTACCCGTCTCCGACGTCCAATCGCGGATCCAAAGATATAATAATATTTCATGAAGTTTTACTTCCCAGGTGCACTGGATAGATACTAGATAGATCAGTTTTATTTCTGTCATGCACCATATTTGTGGTGCCTAGCCTGTATGTCCTTACAAGACACAAATCATTCAAGTTCAACACTTGATTTGATGATTTGATCAATGTGCTGCCGTATCCGTGTGACTGCAATGTTGTATGTTTGCTCAGACGCATGCACCATGATAGTGAGATCAAACACCCTGCTGTAAATTCAGCACAGGCTGTGGAAAGACTGCTTTTTAAAGGTTGTTTCATGCAGGAATATCATTAAAACCGCCGCCTAAACTACTGGCTTCCATAGGGATATTATTATATCTTTGGATCTGTGATTGGACGTCGGAGACTGGTAGCTAGGGCTGCACGATATTGGAAAAAACTGACATTGCGATATTCCCTGCCCCTGCGATATATATTGCGATATGAAAAAATATAGATTTTCACCAGATTACCAGAATAGCTCTATTTTAAAGAAAAGAATACTTCTAGAATGATTGGGATGATTTTGTAGAGGAGTCCATCTGATTTTGGAGGGGAAATTAGGTATTTTAATGTTTCTCAACCACTGGGCTGTCGCCTATACTGTAGGCCTCAGAGCGTCATCTATCAGGGTGCATACACATTTTGACCAATGGATTTCCATGACTTAGGCTACATACATGAAAAAGTGAGTAAGTTATGACATTCTACTTTAAAATGTCACTAGCCTACACTTCACTTAGTGTAATGCAGCCTTTAAAACCAGGGAAAGACAACATGTATGCTGTATCACCATATTACCATATCCAACATCTAAGACCATATAGTCTCATATCACAATATTGATATACAATTGATATATTGCCCACCCCTAATATTGAGTGCCAGAATCTACCTCCCAATGATGCTATTTGCAGAAAAACATTAGATTTCATTGATTATAATCACTGCTTTCAACTTCTTTCGTTCTTCTAACGTTTCAATAAATCAACAATGAAACACCCCTGCCACTTTACACACTTGGTCTGACCTCCCGGAAACCCCCTCCAGAAACGACCAAGTGGTACACTCCGCATCTGCGGAGTTCCGGTTTTTGAGCGCAAGGCTGGCAGTACAGAGAGACGAGGATTCACATGCAGCCGACCGGTGACAAACAATTCATTCGTTAAAAGTAATAAATATACATTTAATTGCCCAGATATGCCTCTTCTCTTTTTATTTTCACCGACATGTTTTGTGTAAATGAGTCGCTATGTATGATTAACTCTACCGTAACGTTACTGCTATCATGTGATGCAACATCAGAGACTTGAAGGGGAGAGACAGCCACAGTGATAACACGGACAACTTATCAGTAATCAGCCTTCGTGTCATAAGTTGCGGTCTTGCTTTTTGGTGTTTCAAGAGTAAATATCTCCACTCCACGGACATGTTGAGTTACAGCAGCCAGCCTGCTGTATGCGAGTGCGCTGCAAACTGTGGACAAGTCCGCCTCCGCAACCACATCGTTTACAGACGGGCTACTGTCTGTCAGCAACGCAACATAAGCAAAAGATAATTCAATTGAGCTCTCTGTGCATGTTTGTTGTGTTGAAGCTAAGCACTAAATGAGTGAGTACAGTAGCGGGGCGTCTCTCTCCTTTGAGAGAGCCTGCATTTCACTCAGTAGCCTCCCCTAAAGTGAGAGTTTATCAAGCAACATGACGAGTTAATTTGCTTTTGACATCGCACGTCCTGCGATGTGACTATCGCGCATGCGCACATCGCAATGTCGATGTGTAAACGATATATCGTGCAGCCCTACTGGTAGCAGAGAGTTTTGAACACTTGACTCCCCAATTTCCTTATGCTATGCTGTGTGACGCGAGTTCAGAGTGGATCACAGAGGAACAGAGAACAGCGGAACATATGTGGCTAGACACACTGTAGCTGTTGGCAAAGATATGCAAAGGCATGACTTACATACAGGTTTCTCTGACATTTCTATAAAAGCGTCTCAGTCACTCTCTCATACAGTGAATTATGAATCATTCAAGCAAGTTTGTACTCAGAAGTCTAATAGATTTTACCTGAAGCATAGAGGCAGAGGGAGACAGATGAAATCCAGGTGGGGGAAAGCTGTGGATGGATTTCAGGGAGGACACTGCAGCAGCAGGTGGGAAACATCTTACAGGCTCCCAGTTATTTCCTGGTCTATAGAGTACAAACATCCTTGTCCTCAATCAATTTAATCAACCAAAATCTCATACTGTTTCATCATACTGCTTTCTTAGCTAACTTAACAAGAATACATTTACACATTAATACACAGCAATGTGTGCTGCTGAAGCTACCCACTACATTCTCATTTTGCATACAAACACTTTGATAGACACTGAGTTAATGAGCACATGTTGAGAAGTAATTCAGAAGACACAACTAAGTTGTGCTATCCATTACCCTGCACCAAATAAATTGAGTTTGGCCCAGAATTTCCATTTCTGCAAGCCATGCATTGTGAAGAGAACTCCTAGCTAGCAAGCGAACTAGTAACAACACACTTTAAACTAAAATAAGTCTAAACTCATTCAAATTAGCCGGACATGGTCTGAAAGTTAACTGGCAGGCTGTGGTACATCAGCCCAGTGTGTCCTGTACCTATAATCACGTTAGTAATGTAGGCTAACAGTAACAGCTTGCTGGGGAGTTGCAATCGTAGCCCATAACATTAGCGTTAGCTCAATGCTAACGTTAATGCTAACGCCATTAGCGTCACTTTGCGCGACTTAAAAACACAGATTTGGCTGGTCTAACCTCATTTGTTACTAGTAGTGGACTTACCTTTCCTGCTTACTTTAGTTGAATATACTGCTAATCCCATGAGACCATCCGATGAGAGCCAAAAAGTGAACATCTTCATGCTTTAACCCGCGCAGGAACTTCAAACTCAGGCCAGCTTCTTCTTCTTCTAGTAGTGTTTTATGGCGGTTGGCAAACAACTTATGGTGCATTACCGCCACCTTCTGAAATGGAGTGTGGATCAGAACGGACTTCTAAAACACTATCCTGACTATATTCTTCTATTTCGTCCAGTTTCCTCTAAAAAAAAATATATCCCTATACCCCACATTCCCTGAATTCAACTGCAATATTTATTTTAACTCCAGCTTGATTCGATTGCTCTCCAATCTGTTCTTGAGGATCTGTCTTTCCTGTTGGTAGTACAGACAATCAATCAGATTTTGATTTATGATTAGACCTCTGACTTCTTTTTTGTTATTAATTTTACTTATATTTGTGTTTGATCAAAATGTTGTAATTGCTCAGTCTTGATTTTGATATGACCAGAAATGACTAAATGTCAGACTTTATTATTATTATTATTATTATTATTATTATTATTATTATTATTATTATACTAATAATAATAATAATACTACTAATAATAATAATAGTAATCACAATAATAGCAATCATAACAATAATAATAACAATAATAATAACAATAACAATAATTATGTCAGTTGTTTCGGAGACTTCGCATCAACACCAGGGGCCGGCCAGCTCCCAGGGCACATTCTGGGCCTTCTGAGTCCATCACATGACATCCCTGAGTCCATCCATGACATCACAATGCTGCCCTGTGACATCATGACAGATGTGATGCCCCTGCCGACGATGTATGACATCAAGTAGAATGAGCTCTTCTTAACTATGCCACGAACACCACGCCCCATGCAGAGTGATTCAGGAGACGAAGCCAATAGCAATCCGGAACAGGACGGGATAATTAGAAGTACTCAGAGATTTTTAGACCGTGTCCTGGCAGACACACCCGTGTCAACGCAAGCTTCAAGACCTGAGCCAGGCCCTTGAGAGAGACAGCTGATGGTGGGAACTGGTCCCCCACGGCTGCCTTTAAAACCTCTACAACATCAGTAGTAGTATGTGGTTACTAAAATCCTTGAAGGTATAACATTACCAGAGCCTGCTTTATAAAACAACTGGTATGATAACCCCTTATGCCATGGCCAGGAACACTGTATACACATTGCACATTTTAATTTATCTTTACTATAGCTACTGCATGGTTTCAAAACAAATGAGAGTGGTCCCTTAAAGGATTACAGTATCCCCAATAAAATATAATTAAAATTATAGCTGCTGCGCAGCAATGGGTTGTGGCCGGGCACGACCCATTGCTGACTGGATGCTTGGTGGTGGTTGTTATGTCTGATAACGTTATGTTACGGCCTGGTTGGCCTTGTTAACTTAGGTACATGTTACTGTGCCTTTAAGAGTTACTGCACCCGATGTACGGCATTGTTGTAAAAGCGTGGGTTTACGGCAGGGAAGTAAAGAGCATGAAACAAGCAACATGGTGTGATTATTTAGCCTATTTAGCGAGGATGGCTGACTTGATTTTGCCGCCGCCGCCACCTTTTTTACCCGTCCCCAGTGACCCAGCTGTTCCCTGGGATCGATGGCAGAGGTCGTTTGAGGATTATTTGCTGGCTTTGGGGCACTCGATTTGGAAGAGGATAGGAAGTGCGCGCTCCTCCGCCACTGCCTCGGCCAGGAGGGACAGCGGATCTTCGCCACACTCACGTTAACGGATGGCTCGTATGCTACAGCTACCGCGGCCCTAAAGTCTCACTTCAGCACGGGAAGGAGCCGACGCATGCACCGCTTTGAGTTTCGTCAGAGGGCTCAGAAGCCGGGTGAGATGGTCGCGCACTTTGTGTCTGCCTTGCGCGAGCTGGCTAGGCTTTGTGACTTTGGGGTTTTAGAGAATGGACTTATAGTGGACCAACTGATAGAGAAAACGTCCTGTAACCAGCTGAGAGAGAGGCTGTTACTGGAGCCAGACTCCATGACACTGGCGGATGCGTTAGTGATTGGGAAGCAGTTGGAAACGGCTCTATCGGAGGTGCGCAAGTTGGGCCGCGCTGTGCACGAGCCTGTGACGTCATTCGCCCCGTCAGTTCAGACTGTGGCTCAGGAGACGGCAGGGACCGCTGCTGCAGACGTGGTGAGTGACAGTTGGGATGTACAGAGAGTGGACAGAGGCCTTAGAGAGGGCGGGCCCAAGTGCTGTAATAACTGTGGCTCCTCTAGACATGCAACCAGAGATCAGTCATGCCCTGCTGTGGGCAAGCGCTGTCGTAACTGCAACATGATGAATCATTTTGCACGCTGCTGTCGCTCCCCTCCTGCCCACTCAGATACAGCTGTTGTTCCAATCAACACAATACAGAGCCCACAGACCTCACTCAAGCATTGCACATGTCGTGTGGGTGGAGCAAGCGTACCGCTCCTGGTGGACACGGGGGCAAAAGTGTCAATACTGAACAAATGCACGTATGATTGACTCTTCAAACACATGCCTTTGGAAGCAGCAGGTAACGCTCTGTCGGGTTATGGCCACTCCCCCATCTCCACTTTGGGTGTGGCCCGCCTTCCTGTCAGATATGACCAACAATTTGCCCCTGACACCAAGTTCTACATCACACAGAGGGGAGCCAACATCATGGGTCTTGATCTGTTCCTCGCCCTGGGCTTTACTATGACTGATGCGAGGGGCCTGCATGTCCTGCAGGTCGCCATTTCCTGGCCCGACCGTTTCCCACATCTGTTTAAAGGGCTGGGCTGCATGTCTGGATTTGTTCACCGGCCTACTGTTGACCTGTCTGTCCGCCCCGTTATCCAGCCACTGCTGTGCATTCCCCTCGCCCTCCGTGATGCAGTGGAGGCGGAGCTACGCTGCCTGGTGGAGGGGGATGTCATTGAACCAATCAACGCATCACCGTGGGTGTCCAACTTGGTGATAGCCAAGAAACGGGGGGGCGGGCTGCGCCTCTGTGTCGACCTGACGGATGTAAACAAAGCCATCATCCCGGATAAGTACCCTCTACCCACGGCCGAGGAGCTTACTAGTCATTTCCACGGCTCCATTGTCTTCAGTAAGATGGATTTACGTCACGGCTACCTGCAGACTCGCCTGGCACCTGCCAGCATGAGCCTCACAGCGTTTGTCACGCACGTGGGGGTTTTCAGATATAAACGCATGGCGTTTGGACTGTCATCGGCCCCAAGTTGCTTTCAGAAGATGTCACTCATCCTGGCCGGAATCCAGGGGGTCTCCATCTACCTGGACGACGTAGTGGTACACGCACCCTCCACCGTGCTGCACGATGCTCGCCTGGAGCAGGTTTTTCAACGTTTTGAACAGCAGGGGGTCACACTTAATGCTGAAAAGTGCGTGTTTGGAGTTGCGGAGGTCGAGTTCCTCGGCTTCAGGCTCTCCAAGGACGGTATTGCCCCGATCATGTCCCACACTGAAGCCATTCTGTCCCTGCCAGACCCGCAGTCGCCATCCCATCTCTCCTCTTTCCTGGGGATGGCCACCTACTATCTGCGGTTCATACCACACTACTCTGACTCAACTGCCCCCCTGCGCCAGCTGCTCAGAAAGGATGCTGTGTGGGAGTGGACCCCTGCCTGCCATGAGGCCGTGCATGCCATCAAGCAGCAGCTTACGTCCCCACCCACATTGACGCATTTCAGTCTGAGCGCGCCCACCTTGGTCACCTGTGATGCTTCTGGGGTGGCGCTTGGTGCGGTGCTCTCCCAGGTCCAGGAGGGGGTGGAACGCCCTGTAGCTTTCGCCTCATGGGCACTCTCTCCGGCGGAGCAGAAGTACTCTGTGGGGGAGAGGGAGGCCCTGGCCTGTCTGTGGGCGTGCGAACGCTGGCACGTCTACCTGTACGGCAGGGCTTTCACCATCCGCACGGACCATCAGGCGCTGACGGCACTGCTGGCAACCCGGGGCTCGGGGCACAGGCCCATCAGACTGCTGAGGTGGGCTGATAGGCTGAATCAGTACAACTTCAGCCTTAAGTTTGTGCCGGGGCGTGCTAATACAGCGGCTGACCTCCTATCCAGAGCGGTCTCCGTGACGAAGGAGACGGGTGGGGTGACACCCGATTTGGAGGACGACGAAGACTGGGTCAACATTCTGCATGGGCCCCTCAGCACGGTAGTCACCCTGGCAGAGCTGCAGCAGGCCTCAGCTGAAGACGAGACTCTCAAAACCCTCCGGGCTTATGTCCAAGATGGCTGGCCTGCCACGGTGGACGACAATCTGCTTCCCTACCACCGGGTCCGTGATGAGCTCTCCTGCTGGGGGGCTGTGTGCCTCGCTCACGGCCACCGCACCATTGTACCGGAGACTCTGAGGGCCGGAATACTGCACATGGCGCACGAGGGGCATCTGGGGGTGGTCAAGGTGAAGCAACGTTGCAGAGATACAGTGTGGTGGCCCCATATAGACTCTGACATAGAGGAGCTGGTGCGTAACTGCGCCTGCTGCCTTCTGAGCGGGAAGACAGGCCAGCCGGCTACAGCACCCCTCACTCCAATCCCTTGGCCATCTGCACCATGGGAACATATCCAGGTTGACCTCTGTGGGGAGCTCCATGGGGCGCCCGCACATGCGCGCTACCTGCTGGTGGTGCATGACCTGCATTTGAAGTGGCCGGAGGCTGTCGAACTGAGCTCCATCACCACACACACAGTCATCGACCGCCTCACCAACCTGTTTGGGCGATGGGGCCTACCCAGTGTCATCACAACGGACAATGGGCCCCAATTTGCATCAGCAGAGTTATCAGAGTTCCTGGCACTGCGGTCCATCAGACACATCAGGACAGCAGTGTATCACCCGGAGTGTAATGGGGGGGTGGAAAGACTAAATAAAACCCTCAAAAATGGAATCCGAGCCTGCCTGGAGGAAGGGAAAACCTTCAGTGCCGCACTCAACCAAACTCTCCTGACCATCCGGGCATCCAAGCACTCCACCACGGGGGTGTCACCTGCACTGCTCATGATCGGGCGCGAGCTAAAGCAACCACTGGACTGTTTGAGAGCTGAGCCAGCTCCTGCACAAGAGAGGCCAGGGCTCCAGAAAGTCAGAGCCCGGGTCCAAGGTTCACAGGCCCAGATGAAAAGGAGGTTTGATGCCTCTCGCAGAGTACAGACCCCCACACTGTCTGCAGGGTCAGGATTAAACATCCCCACCGCCAGAACAAGCTGAAGTCATTCTGGTCTGAACCCCTCCAGGTGACTCAGCAGCTGGGTCTGGCCACGTACAGACTGGACAACGGGAGCCGCTGGCACGCAAACCGCCTGCACAGAGTCGCACCTCCAACAGCACCTGCACCACCCCTGTCTGCAGCGACGGCGCTCGGCTGGCAGCCCAGACCAGGAGCAAATCGGGTGGGGGGTAACCTACCGCCACAGCCAGAGGCTGTTCCCCAGCCTGCGCGCCCTCAGAGAGTGAGGGTCCCGCCCGCCTGGCATGGAGACTATGTGACTGGGTGATAAGGGACACAGGGGGTTGTGGACTGAATGTTATGTTCTTTAAAAGGGGGGTGGGGGGAGAAAATGTTGTCTGATAACGTTATGTTACGGCCTGGTTGGCCTTGTTAACTTAGGTACATGTTACTGTGCCTTTAAGAGTTACTGCACCCGATGTACGGCATTGTTGTAAAAGCGTGGGTTTACGGCAGGGAAGTAAAGAGCATGAAACAAGCAACATGGTGTGATTATTTAGCCTCTACCTAAACATAATAGTGGTGTTTTATGGGACTGGATGCTTGCATGTAAAAACACACATTGCTTCCACTTATATAGGGTGAGCCAGGACGGACACACTGCTTCCACTTATATAGGGTGAGCCAGGAAGGATTTATGACATCACAATTGCTCGAGTGACATCACTGATGGCATCACAATTGCTCGAGTGACTGATGACATCACAAATACAACCTAATTACCCTAGGTAATTAGGGTAATTATGCTGTTTAGGCAGTGCATTTTGATGCACTGTGGGCTCAATTTTTGACCAATCGAAAAGCTGTTTGATACTTTTGTGTAGGACAGTCTAACGATGCAGATGCTGACGTTTCGTGTCGTTTGAAGAAAAAATGTGGGTTAAAAGGGCGGAGCGCTACTTTGTTCAGAATACCTTTTTTATGATTATTATTATATATTATTAAGTAGCCCAGACAGCACACACCAACACCAAGTAGCCCAAATAGCAGCAACTTATGTTTGAATGTAAATCTGACTATAGTATATATTCATAATATATGTATAGATTGGCGGTGGGGGAAGACCCACGGACATCTGTGAAAGAACGGATGACAGCTCGGAAAGACGGCACGCAACAGTGTTAGGGCTGGCACCCTGAGGCACTGCGCAAGCTAGCTACAAGTACAAGACCAAGTGCAAAGAGCAGCTACAGCAACGCAAAGCACCTGATACTATCCAGAGAGTTATCTCTGGGTTTATTAGTACTGCTTGTTAGTCGGCGGAGGACCGGGGTCAGGAGTTAAACCACAGTGCCCTGGACCTCTTTGCTCAACCTGCTCAGAGCACAAGAAGAAGGGGTGCAAGATGGGTGTGGCTGACTAGAGCTCGCAGTTGGAGCCCTTCTACAGACGAAGATTAATCTTCGCAGCCCCACTCAGGCGAGGCGTACAGGCTGGGGGGGGGCGAAACGCTGGTGACCCTGAGATACCTGCTGAGGATGTAGAAGGGTTTCCAACGGTGTGAGTGCTCTGGCCACACTCTCACCAAGGAATACCGCCGTGGGGGCGGCATGTCGTAGCTCCTGCGGTTTCTGCTTGTGGCAAGGCATCTTTGATGTGAAGTGAACGTCGGGGGTGCTTTGCTGCGGGCGGGGTCCGTGGGGGCCGCAGTGTGTTGTCCTGCGGTTTACTTCACCCATAGAAATGAGGTGTTATGTCAAGTTTCAAGTCGTTTCATCCATTTTTGGTTGAATGGCGGCCATTTCATTTTGGCACGACTGTGTATGTTCCAGCGCCCGCAATCTTGAAACGAGAAAAGCGATTGGCACCAAACAACACAAATCTACTCATATGGGACCCATATACAACAAATTAAAAGATTGGAGTGCTACCATGTTCAGAGAACGTTTTGCTAACATTGGACTCAGCGGCATAAGGGCTGTCAGGCCCCCAGGGCAGAGGTTGATCAAAGGAACTTTTTTTCCTGAAGGACTTGGGGAGTTTATTGTTTCATAATCATGTTTAGACACCAAAGACTTGTAATATACACATGAGCGTACCATCCCTCAGTAGAGTGACAGGCATGTGGGGTCAAAGTTCCAAGGTCACCGTGTGCACGTCCCACATTACCCAATGGAAAATATGGTCCCTGCACACCGGGAGGAAACCATGTGATTGATGTGGCTGAAGATTACCCTCAATAGACTTGTAGAAAAGGGTCCATAATGGCCCACCGTTAGGCCTGTTCTTGGGGCAGTCGATGCTCGCGAACCGGCGCGCCAATGACGTAATGACGATGACACTGCCGTGACATCATCAATGATGACGTCAGAGGTCACCTGTGAGGTCATCGGCGACGTCAGGCGGTCTAGGCTGACTGTGATGGCAGACGGGACTTTACGGGGTCACCGATGATGTCATAGCATAGAGTTCACCTGTGAGGTCATCGGCGATGTCAGACATAACATATATATACAAGGTGTTCTGTGACGCTGTATCCGGTATACTTACTTCTTATATACTTCTTTTCTACTTCATAATGTCTACCCTTACCACGACCAAATCCGAACCCGAGCTGAACCCTGGCTGTCTTACAACCAGCCAGGCCCTGGTGACCGACTGCCTACAACCAGCCAGGTCACGAGTGGTATTCCTTCAACCGCATCCGAGGACCGACATCTCTGTGGTTCTGATCGACCACTGCCCGTGAGCCCTCAACTTCGATCCAGCACACTTCACGAGGCAAGCCCACAAGCTTCGCTACAAGACTAGATGCACAAGATGAGAGCCAATCAGGGTCGCTCAGAAGGCTGGGGAACAGCTAATTTGCCATAACATTGCAGCGGATGGAAAGAATGACTAAATTTTTTGCACGTGTGTTCAGCCGGAGGTCCTGAACTAGTGTAGCGAATATCGCCTCATTCCGTTAAGCCATGCCAAGATGAGATCCAATCAGGGTCGCTCAGAAGGCCGGGGAACAGCTAATTTGCCATAGCATTGCAACGGATGGATAGAATGACTAAATTTTTTGCATGTGTGTTCAGGGGGAGGTCCTGAACTAGTGTAGAGAATATCGCCTCATTCCGTTAAGCCATGCCAAGATGAGAGCCAATCAGGGTCGCTCAGAAGGCTGGGGAACAGCTAATTTGCCATAACATTGCAGCGGATGGATAGAATGACTAAATTTTTTGCACGTGTGTTCAGCTGGAGGTCTTGAACTAGTGTAGCGAATATCGCCTCATTCCGTTAAGCCATGCCAAGATGAGAGCCAATCAGGGTCGCTCAGAAGGCTGGGGAACAGCTAATTTGCCATAACATTGCAGCGGATGGAAAGAATGACTAAATTTTTTGCACGTGTGTTCAGCCGGAGGTCCTGAACTAGTGTAGCAAATATCGCCTCATTCCGTTAAGCCATGCCAAGATGAGAGCCAATCAGGGTCGCTCAGAAGGCCGGGGAACAGCTAATTTGCCATAGCATTGCAACGGATAGATAGAATGACTAAATTTTTTGCACGTGTGTTCAGCTGGAGGTATTGAACTAGTGTAGCGAATATCGCCTCATTCCGTTAAGCCATGCCAAGATGAGAGCCAATCAGGGTCGCTCAGAAGGCCGGGGAACAGCTAATTTGCCATAACATTGCAGCGGATGGATAGAATGACTAAATTTTTTGCACGTGTGTTCAGCCGGAGGTCCTGAACTGGTGTAGCGAATATCGCTTCATTCCGTTAAGCCATGCCAAGATGAGAGCAAATCAGGGTCGCTCAGAAGGCCGGGGAACAGCTAATTTGCCATAACATTGCAGCGGATGGAGAGTATGACTAAATTTTTTGCACGTGTGTTCAGCCGGAGGTCCTGAACTAGTGTAGCGAATATCGCCTCATTCCGTTAAGCCATGCCAAGATGAGAGCCAATCAGGGTCGCTCAGAAGGCCGGGGAACAGCTAATTTGCCATAACATTGCAGCGGATGGATAGAATGACTAAAATTTTTGCACGTGTGTTCAGCCGGAGGTCCTGAACTGGTGTAGCGAATATCGCTTCATTCCGTTAAGCCATGCCAAGATGAGAGCCAATCAGGGTCGCTCAGAAGACCGGGGAACAGCTAATTTGCCATAGCATTGCAACGGATGGATAGAATGACTAAATTCTTTGCACGTCTGTTCAGCCGGAGGTCCTGAACTACAATGATAACCTTAAATGGAAGTGGGCGAGGCCAAGGGGCGTCACCCCCCACCCTTCTGAGATCAATTTAGATAGTAAGTAGCCCTGGTGGCATGTGGGCGGGCTGTGTGTGGGCTAGAAGGCTGACACTTGGTGGTCGTAGAGTAGCAGGGGGTGCCACAAACATACCAAAAGATCAGCCTTCTAGCCCTCACCTCTCTTGAGAAACAGCCGTGTTCACCCTGCATATGTTGGTGTACACCGCGCATGCTTTATCATGTAATATGTAAAAGCTTATATCTCAAAAACGACTCAGGCTAGCAGGCAGTTCCACCTGTGCCTCCCGCCTCCCAAGACCAGAGGCAGGCGTGCGTCCCGGCCTCAGGGTTAGCACCCCGGAGGGCGCCACCCACTTCACCGGTGCCCGCACCCCGGCTCAACATTTCACCCGTGCCTCGCACCTCCCATGACCGGGGTCAGGTCAGCACGGCAGCTCCAGAGCCAACGACGTAATGATGATGACACCGCCGTGACATCAGCGATGATGATGTCAGAGTTCACCTGTGAGGTCATCAGCGATGGCAGACGGTCTAGGCTGACTGTGATGGCAGACGTGACTTTATGAGGTCACCGATGATGTCATACCTCCCCGGACGTTGTGACATCACCAACGGTGTCATACCCCGAATGTGGGGGGGTATAAAAAGGTGTTGTTCTGTTATGATATGCTTCTTGGTCCTATTCCCCTTTCTGCAATCTGTAAGCTCTATACGTGGCTTCTGCCTTGCTCCTATCTGCCTGATATTTCATTAAAGCCTGAAAAGACATCTCTGTGGTTCTAATCGACCACTGCCCGTGAGCCCTTACCTAAGATCCGGCAACTTCACACTTCACACAAGGCAAGCACATAAACTTCCTTACAAACTGGTCCTTCGAGCCGGCGTGCGTACCGGCCTCAGGGTTAGCACCCCGGAGGGCG
The DNA here is from genome assembly GCF_964638095.1 of Poromitra crassiceps. Lineage (NCBI taxonomy): Eukaryota > Metazoa > Chordata > Actinopteri > Beryciformes > Melamphaidae > Poromitra > Poromitra crassiceps. The sequence continues at coordinate 13,570,882 of NC_139650.1, read as the reverse complement.
CCACCCACTTTACCGTGCCCGCACCCCGGCTCAACATTTCACCCGTGCCTCGCACCTCCCACGACCAGGGTCAGGTCAGCACGGCAGCCCCAGAGCCAATGACCCAAACTACGCAACCCCCGGTTCCACTGCCCAGACAAGGGCAACGGCCATTGCCAATGCCACCAACACCCGCACCCAGGACACATCCGCCAACAAAGGTCGCCGACCCTGAGCATGCAATAGAGTGCAACGGGCACGGCTCCGCCGAGCCCGCCACTGGGATACACCACACTCAGGTAGGCATGGCGAACGTTGGGACCAACAGCACGGGGCACAGTCAGCCGGCCGGCGTCAACCATTCCCACAAGATAGCCGGACACGACAGCTGGGACCCCCCCAGAGGGCGGGACCAGCCATCACGATTACCTATTCCCGGAATTCACCTCCTGGCCCTGCCCGGGCTCATGGAGACAACTCCAGCCAAGGCCTCTAGGGATGCCAAGAAGTCCGAGCAGAGGAAGCCAAGAACGGGCCCCAAGCCCGTTCCCCCAGAAAGAAGCGGCCACCCGGCTCCCCCTGACGGATCAAGCCACCCTGCTCCCCCAGGGGGAACCGGGGGGGGGGGGGGGGGGGGGCGACTACACTGGGAAACCTCCATGGGGAAACCGTCATGCCCTCCGTAAGGTCTGCAAAGTGGTGACCCAACATGGGGACCAGAGGCTGGACACATACGCCATAATGGACGACCGCTCAGAGTGGACCGTGCTCCTACACCCAGCAGCACAGCAGCTGGCCCTTACAGGCCAGCCAGAGGACATGCCTTTGCGGACGGTGAGGCAGGAGCCCCAGATGCTTCACAGGGCGGCCGTCTCCCTCATCGTCTCGCCGGCAATTTGCCCAGAGCAGACCTATCGCACGCAGAGAGCCTTTACAACACAACTTAAAATAAACTAAATATCAATGTCTAATGATATTAGAATTTAACATTGTGTGGACGTTAATGTTAAAACGTTTAACAAACGTTGGATTTTGGTTACTTAACAACACAACATAAAATCAACATAATCTCAACATCTCATGATGTTTGGATTTTACGTCATATTGACATTAACATTGGGATGTTTAGAAGACGTTGGATTTTAGTTATTTTATAACACAACTTAAAATCGACTAAATATCAACGTCTGATGATGTTAGAATTTAACGTTGTGTGGACGTTAATATTGCAATGTTTAACAGACGTAGGATTGTGGTTACTTAAAAACATATTTTAAAACCAACAAAATATAAACGTCTAATGATGTTGGGATTTTACGTTATATTGACGTTAATACTGGGACGTTTAGAAGACGTTGGATTTTAGTTTCTTTAAAACACAACTTAAAATCAACTATATATCAACGTCTAATGATGTTAGAATTTAACGTTATGTGGACGTTAATGTTTAAACATTTAACAAACGTTGGATTTTGGTTACTTAACAACACAGCTTAAAATCAACATAATCTCAACGTCTAATGATGTTGGGATTTTACGTTATATTGACATTTATATTGGGATGTTTAGAAGACGTTGGATTTTAGTTACTTTATAACACAACTTAAAATCGACTAAATATCAACGTCTGATGATGTTAGAATTTAACGTTGTGTGGACGGTAATATTACTACGTTTAACAGACGTTGGATTTCAGTTACTTTATAACACAACTTAAAATCGACTAAATATCAACGTCTGATGATGTTAGAATTTAACGTTGTGTGGACGTTAATATTGCAATGTTTAACAAACGTAGGATTTTGGTTACTTAAAAACATATCTTAAAACCAACAAAATATGAACGTCTAATGATGTTGGGATTTTACGTTATATTGACGTTAATACTGGGACGTTTAGAAGACGTTGGATTTTAGTTTCTTTAAAACACAACTTAAAATCAACTAAATATCAACGTCTAATGATGTTAGAATTTAACGTTATGTGGACGTTAATGTTAAAACGTTTAACAAACGTTGGATTTTGGTTACTTAAAAACACAACTTAAAATCAACATAATCTCAACGTCTAATGATGTTTGGATTTTACGTTATATTGACATTAATATTGGGATGTTTAGAAGACGTTGGATTTTAGTTACTTTATAACACAACTTAAAATCGACTAAATATCAACGTCTGATGATGTTCTAATTTAACGTTGTGTGGACGGTAATATTACAAAGTTTAACAGACGTTGGATTTTTGGTTACTTAAAATCACAACTTAAAACCATCAGAATTTCAACGTCTAATGATGTTGGGATTTTATGTTATATTGACGTTAATATTGGGACGTTTAGAAGACGTTGGATTTTAGTTTCTTTAAAACACAACTTAAAATCGACTAAATATCAACGTCTGATGATGTTCGAATTTAACGTTGTGTGGATGTTAATATTACAATGTTTAACAGACGTTGGATTTTGGTTAATTAAAAACACAACTTAAAACCAATAAAATATCAACGTCTAATGATGTTGGGATTTTACGTTATATTGACGTTAATATTGGAACGTTTAGAAGACGTTGGATTTTAGTTTCTTTATAACACAACTTAAAATCGACTAAATGTCAACGTCTGATGATGTTAGAATTTAACGTTGTGTGGACAGTAACATTACAACGTTTACCAGACGTTGGATTTTGGTTACTTAAAAACACAATGTAAAACCAACATAATATAAACGTCTAATGATGTTGGGTTTTTACGTTATATTGATGTTAATATTGGAACGTTTAAAGACGTAGGATTTCAGTTTCTTTAAAACACAACTTAAAATCGACTAAATATCCACGTCTGATGATGTTAGAATTTAACGTTGTGGGGACGTTAATATTACAACGTTTAACAGACGTTAGATTTTTGTTATTTAAAAACACAACTTAAAACCAACATAATATCAACGTCTAATGATGTTGGGATTTTACGTTATATTGACGTTAATATTGGGATGTTTAGAAAACGTTGGATTTTAGTTACTTTATAACACAACTTAAAATCAACATAATCTCAACGTCTAATGATGTTGGAATTTTACGTTATAATGACGTTAATATTGGGATGTTTAGAAGACGTTGGATTTTAGTTACTTTATAACATAACTAAAAATCGACTAAATATCCACGTCTGATGATGTTAGAATTTAACGTTGTGGGGACGTTAATATTACAACGTTTAACAGACGTTAGATTTTTGTTATTTAAAAACACAACTTAAAACCAACATATTATCAACGTCTAATGATGTTGGGATTTTACGTTATAATGACGTTAATATTGGGATGTTTAGAAGACGTTGGATTTTAGTTACTTTATAACATAACTTAAAATCGACTAAATATCAACGTCTGATGATGTTAGAATTTGACGTTGTGTGGATGTTAATATTACAAAGTTTAACAGACGTTGGATTTTGGTTATTTAAAAACACAACTTGAAACCAACATAATATCAACGTCTAATGATGTTGGGATTTTACGTTATATTGACGTTAATATTGGGATGTTTAGAAGACGTTGGATTTTAGGTACTTTATAACACAACTTAAAATCAACATAATCTCAACGTCTAATGATGTTGGGATTTTACGTTATAATGACGTTAATATTGGGATGTTTAGAAGACGTTGGATTTTAGTTACTTTATAACACAACTTAAAATCGACTAAATATCAACGTCTGATGATGTTAGAATTTAACGTTGTGTGGATGTTAATATTACAACGTTTACCAGACGTTGGATTTTGGTTATTTAAAAACACAACTTAAAACCAACATAATATCAACGTCAGATGTCGTCAGTATTAACCGTCAACCTGACGTTGACATTAGACGTTGGACTGACATTGGATTATGGTCACGGACGTCACGACCTCCATCCAACCAAAGATCAACGTCTAATGACGTTGTGTGCCAGCTGGGTAGCTACTTCCCAATGAAAAGTATAAACTACATCTTAAAGACCCTGTAAAGTCATGTTTTAAGATGTATATAAAACCTTTGAATAATACTTTGTGTATTAAAATGACTCCTTCTGCCTCATTAAAAATTCCAAAGCAACCAATCTAGAACATAGCCAATCACAACACACAAAAAAGGGATTGGCTCCAGTATTCGTGATGTCACAGATCATGCTGTTTGAAAATGGCCTTTTCAGTGAGCTCAGAGAAACTTTCCACAGCAACATCCTTAAAATGTGGAGTAAAAGTAAAAAGTTGTCAGAAAAATAAATACTTAGTAAAGTACAGATACCTGACAATCCTACTTAATCCTACCTAAGTACAGTAACAAAGTATTTGTACTTAGTTACTTCCCATCTCTGATGTTGAAAATGCCAAGTTTTGACGAAGATTTGGATTGTGCAATAAAGCAGATAGTTTGGCAAGCAAGACTACTGAATGACCAATTTGTGTCTAATATATATATATATATATATATATATATATATATATATAGGCAAAAATTATATATATATATAATTTTTGCCTTTATTCATAGCACAGTAGATGCGAGAGTAGGCGCTGAGAGGAAAAGAGAAGTCGTCTTGTGTGAACGGTAAGGCGTACGTTCAGCTTGTGCTGCTTCAAGCTTCAGTTCTGCTTACGTCTGGCGTCCTGTGTGAAAGTAGGCTTAGTGGTACGGGTTCTACTACCAGTGAGCCACCGGGATTGGTAAGCCCATGGCATACCAATCAAGAAACACAGATGATTGTTTGGTGTGCCATGGCTGTCTGTCCTTGTTTGGAGATGTTCTGTCGTTGTTTGTCCGTTTTTGATGACAATTGGACAGTGTGCCATGCTTTCAGACTGGACTGTCGGACAAAAACAACCAATCAGGGTTAGCTGGAAGGTAACTAGCCAACTAGCACACCAACAATGGTCATTCGGGTTCTACTCTCTGATATGTGCCATTGATGTTGTTGAAAACTGCTTAGGCTACTGCAGCTTTAAGTTTGGTCAACTGTTTTGTTTTATTTGGATTTGTTTGATCAGTGTGTCATGGACAGTTAGTTTTCAAAGACAACTGCCAACTGCCAACAGCAGTTGTTGAAGAGAGTTTGATCGGTGTGCCATGGGCTTAAGTCATGTCACAAAGTGGCTGTATTCATGTAGCTGGCGAAGACTGTGTTGCACGGTTGATTCCACTGTTGTTGACTAAATGTACTATTGTAAGTCGCTTTGGATAAAAACATCTGCTAAATGACCTAATTGTTAATGTAGGCTGTGTGTTGTGCTGTGGGTCGGTCTGGGTCAAAAAAGTCCAGGACTAATCGTTGCAGTTTGTTCCGGGCTGCACTGCCTGCCTGACATGACAGTAATCCAGAGGAGAGCAGTGCTGCAGTGTTGCAGTGTTCAAATGCTGCAGTGTTGTAGCATTGCAGTGTTGCACTGTTGCAGTGCAGCAGTGATGCAGTGTTACAGTGCTGCTGTGTTCCAGTGCTACAGTGCTGCACTGTTGCAGTGCTGCACTGTTGCAGTGATGCAGTGTTCCAGTGCTGCACTGTTGCAGTGATGCAGTGTTCCAGTGCTGCACTGTTGCAGTGCTGCAGTGTTACAGTGCTGCACTGTTGCAGTGCTGCAGTGTTACAGTGCTGCACTGTTGCAGTACTGCAGTGATGCAGTGTTGCAGTGCTGCAGTGTTACAGTGCTGCACTGTTGCAGTACTGCAGTGATGCAGTGTTGCAGTGCTGCAGTGTTACAGTGCTGCACTGTTGCAGTGATGCAGTGTTACAGTGCTGCACTGTTGCAGTGCTGCGGTGTTGTGTTGCTTGCTGTTCAGCAGAAAGTGCTTCATTTCCATCCTGTTCTATTTCTGCTGCATCCTGCTCAGTGATGATGTGCTGAAGCCCCCAAAAAGTGCACCCATGGCGCATCATCTCCCGAGTCTCCACCTAATGCCTGGTAATAATAATCATCATCATAATACTAATATAATAGGGCGGGCGGTGGCGAGGTGCAGTGGCGGCGGCCCACACAAACACAACTGAGTATGTTGTTTCTAACTGAAATCAACTGTTATTTTGAGTCTCTTAAATAATAAGAAACACATGTCAGCAGTGCACCAACGGCAGTTGTTGGAGAGAGTTTGATCGGTGATGATTTCACTGCTGTTGACAAAATGTACTATTGTAAAAGCGTCTGCTAAATGACCTAATGTAATGTAGGCTATGTGTTATTAGCAAGTTGGATGTGGGCCGGTCTGGGTCAAAAAAGTCCATGGAAGTCTGTAACTAAAAGTTGTTCTTTTATTTATTTATTTTGTTTATTATTTTATTCACTTTCTGATGTATTGTTAGCTGTGGCCAGCAGGGCCAGCAGTTCTATAAGTCGGTTGGTTGTTAGTTCGTCCACAAAATGTGTGTGTATATGTGTGTATGTATGTATATATATATATATATATATATATATATATATATATATATATACAGTATATATATGGTTACATGCTGCCACTCCGACGTGCTGCCACTCCGACGTGCTGCCACTCCGACGTTCTGCCACTCTGAAATATCGGCACTCAGAAAGGGATCATGTCTATGTTCCCCGGGTTCTATATTCCCCGTTTTCCCACGCCAAACCTAACCTCCCCCCATGCCTAAACCTAACCTCCCCCAGACCCTAACCCAAAACCTAACCTCTCCCAGCCCCCACGCCAAACCTAACCTCCCCCCATGCCTAAACCTAACCTCCCCCAGACCCTAACCCAAAACCTAACCTCTCCCACCCCCACGCCTAAACCTAAGGTCGGCATTGCGGCTTCTAAGGTGAACGACCGCCAGTCCGAATAATGGAAGTTAACGTTCGGAGTGGCAGGGCTTCGGAAAGGCAGACAGTTACCTTATATATATATATATATATATATATATATATATATATATATATATATATATATATATATATATGTATGTATGTATGTATATATGTATATGTGTATATATATATATATATTACACACATACATAATGCTGAGCATGCAAATACTGATTATGTCATACCCACTGATGTCATGCCCTGCAATCGTCGAGTGGTGGCCAGACTGAATGAAGTCAAGTCTCAAGAGCAACTCAAACTGCATGTCACGTGACCTGCATGTCATGTGACTCGACTCTCCACTCCTGCTGTTACAGTACATCTCTTCACGTAAAAGTAAAGTCTTATCGGTCAGAGTAAAGCACAGACTGTTGATAGCTAAAATCCCCCCTGTGGAAAACTCCACCCGCCAGACAAAGGCCCCATTGAGAGCAGAAGCACACCGCTCATACAGTAAATACACATTAGCATCATACAGCTAAAGGGTCTTATGGTTAAACACACTGAGGTAATAGCTTCTGTGTGAACACTGGGAGTGGCTGAGCTTAACGAAGAGTGTGACGAGCTGTTGTTTTTTCTTTCTTAAACCTCTATTTAAACAGTGAAGCTTTGCTGATCATGCATGTTCTTTACCAGCTCCACCCTGCTTCACAATCATCAGAGATGGGAAGTAACAGAGTATTTGTATTCATAAAATACAATACATTATTTTACATACATTGCATACATACAGTACAGTACAGTACATACAGTACATATTTACATACATACAGTACATACATACATGCATACATACATACAAACATACATATTATTGCGGGCTTGTTCTGCCCCCAAATTGAGTGGGATCCATCCTACGCAGCATTCAAGCACCAGGATTGGCCAACGTCAACTCCAGTCCCTAATCCCAGACACGCCTACTTTCCAACAGTCAAATCAAACTCCTCCACATGCTATGTCCCGCCTCTCTACCCTGTTTCAGTCACACAGACCCTCTCAGACCCTTTTCATCTGGACTTTAAGTAGCATGTATGTATGTATTGCTACTCTTTACATTTTCAAAACAGGCTCCTTACTTGAGTTTTAATGCACAACAGATCGTCCATAATCTGGAAATCAGATATCATCAGCGGTCTTTAGCATGCTAGCTACACATCGACTGCTCTGAGCGCTGAACTCTGCCCTGCAAGTCCCACATCCGGGTCGTCTCAAAGCACTTCCAGGGGACATTAATGGTCTGTATTTGATCTGTCATTGGCAGCATGCTAACTGCTGATATAGAGCACCGCAGGAATGAGTCCAGAAGTATACTTCCAGGTTCGTGAGGGGAAAAGTGAATGTGTTTCAGAATGAGGATTACACTTAAATGCATAAAATAAGGTATGTGGTTAACACGTTTAATAGTCTACAAATTATCTTAATATGACCTGAGGTCCAGTTAGCTTTGCAGAGAAACAGCCGGTATAAATACTTTTTACTTCATACTTTTAAGTACATTTCAGAGCTAAATTAATTAATTAATTGAATCTGTACTTCTACTTTTACCAGTCTTTTTTTTACACAAGTAACTGTAGCCTACTTCTACTTAAGTAAACAATGTGTACTTTTCCCATCTGTGACAGTCACACACTGCAGTCAGCCTGCCGCTGCCCCTGCAGCAGCTGCTTGCAGGTCAAGTACTGCTTGCAACAGTACTTGACCTTGACCCTTGACCCTGACTCTGGAACTTACTGTGGGAAAAGAGACTGTCAGTCATGCTATGTTCAAGACAGCTGGGAAACAGCCCACATCGGAGTAGAGTACCATAGTGACACATTCTATTTGTACTGGGAACTAGATTTCAAAGTTGAATGACGTCACATCCAAGGGATTGAGGGAGTTCCAGTTACACAACAAGTCCGATGTGGGGGAAACCAAGAGGGACGTCTCCTAACACCTTAGAGTAATAATGATAAACAATGTAAATTCATAGCTATTTAATATCCACTGAACACTCCACTCATGTACATATATATATATATATATACGGTCAGAGGAGGCACCACTTCAGCGACCAGGAAATAGCATGTTTTGGTGAGGGGTACCTATATGAAGGAAACCCCCAGGGGGCACGGGGAGAACATGCAAACTCCACAGAGAAAGGCCCTTTTGATGACCCCACCCGGGCAGTGGGCACTCGAGGACATGCGGACGGGCACGCACTCCACGTGGGAATCGAACCCAGGACCTTCTAGCTGTGAGGCGACAGCGCAACCACTGTGCTACCGTGCCCCCCAGCATCGTTTTTATTGCCACAGTATACAAGTTACATAGGAATTTGTCTTACTGTCTGCAGCATAGCGGTCAGGTCAATACTCAATACACACAGATCAAGAAATTGGAAAGATAACTAGAAGACAGTCACAATGTTGCAAGTGCAATCAAATCAAATCAATCAATCAATATATATATATATATATATATTGATTTGATTTGATTGCACTTGCAAAACATGCTATTTCCTGGTCGCTGAAGTGGTGCCTCCTCTGACTGTTCGGGGGGAGGGGAACTGGTTGGAATATCATGAACCTCCCACGTGCTATGTCCTACCGGTGAAGCTTCCCCTGTCAGGTGAAAAGAAGCGGCTGGCTAACTGCCCATGTCTCGGAGGAAGCATGGAGCCAGTTTCGGCTCTCCTCAGATCGGCAGAGGGTGGAGTAGCAACCAGGATAAATAAATTAAAATTAGCACTAACGGGGGATAGAAATGGGATAAAAAAATCAGGGGGGTGATTTACATGATGCTGATTTCTGATTCTGAAAAGCACAACTGGTTTGCTTTACCAGTGTCTTAGGGCAAATCTAACCAAAATATGTCCCACTTTGCCCCACACCATTGTTATTGTTATAATAGCAGTTGATAAGCACACATTACATGCTATTACCTCTGTAGCAACATGTCCACAGATAGAAGTTAGGCCATACTATGTGTACAACCTATTTAATGAGACGCAAATAAGACAGAAATGCTAATAAAACAGTACAACCTTAATATGATGACAACAACCTGAACTCTTTCTCCACCATTGACGTGTTTTTACGTCATTTATGCGAAAACGCTTCACCGCCATTGATGTGATATTACGTCAATCCGTGTTTTCACCATCATGCGATAGAGGGCGCTCTTGGCCACCTGATGAAGTGCTACTTGACTCCCAAAGTTGCCCAGAAGCAACGTTATTGTCCCACAAAACCAGCAAGCAGAGAAAAGCAACACTCTTCCTTCAGGAGGAAGCTCCATAAAACACCTCCAGCCTGGTGCTTCAAAGCACTGCAATAAGCAGCTTTCCCCTGAGCTCCACGCGCTGTCACATGGACTATTGACACTCACTCAAAGCTGAAGGATGTTTTTCACCAGACGCTGGTAAACACACATAAATCACTTCTCCTGTCAGTTAGATTAGTAATCCGGTCTGTGAGCCCTCACACCGTGTACATTTCAGCCTCCAGACCTCCAGACATCGAGCACAAGAAGCCCCCGCCCCCGAGAGAGTGTGACCCCGCATCTCCACTCTCTGAATCTCTACCTACATTCAAGTGTCGATAACTGAAGAACTGAAGAACCTATGAAAGTAGAGGCTCTCTTCTTTTGGGATATTTGGTGTTTTTTTATATTTTTTATAGAACAATATACAAACAAGACCAACAGGCTCAGACACAGGAAAAGAAAAAGAAAGAAAAAAACATACATCATTGACAGTCAACATTACAACAGGTGCTACCAGCCGCATAAGGTGCTGATGTGTTGGTAAGAGATATTGTGAATGGGATCCCACACAAGGGGTCCATGAGATACCAACCAGGTGAGCCATCTGTCACCTCTAACCTCAGTCACTTGTCATTCTTAACCTTGTCAAAGTAGCCAAAAACGGGTCCCAAATATTTGAGAACCTTTTAAGGGAGTTGGTTCTGAGGGACCTGAGTCTCTCCATCTGTATAACAGAGATCATGTCCATCAGCCACAACTGGAAAAGAAGGTGAAGAGGACTTCCATTCCTTCAGAATGAGTATTTTGGCGACAGTTGTCCCAGAAGTGATGGTTTTGACGGAAAACTTTTGTATAACTCTATATAATGTGTGTTTTTATTTTTTATAAAATAGTTACATAGTATACCTTTAAATGACTCATTTGGCTGAGTTGTGACATAATGCAGGTGAACCTAAATGACTCATTTGGCTGAGTTGTGACATCATCAATATGTACGACCTGGCATCACTTGATGAACAGTTATTTTTGAACCTATGTGGGATGAAAAACCCAAGTCTGTACAGCTATGATGAATAAAGCTGTCTGCATGCAGTACTGCATTAAAAAGAAATGTGTTCTTGTTTTTGTCTTGTCTTGTTGTTGTTTTTTCTTCATATAAGTTTTGACATCATAACCTCTGTCCACTTCCTCTGTGACGGGAAGTCTTCCTCTTCTTTTATTGTGGCTTTGAGAACGTCACAAAGCACGCCCTGCTGGAAATGCCTGATGTACTGTAAGTGTGTGTGTGTGTGTGTGTGTGTGTGTGTGTGTGTGTGTGTGTGTGTTTGTGTGTTGAACCCTGTGTGTATGATCATGTGTGCGACCACAGACCGCAGGCAAAAGCAGGTGAGATGTTCTGTTTCCACGGTTACCGTGACTTCCTGTAAAGGTCAGCAAGGGACAACACCAATCAAACATGTCTTCAAAGATTAGCGAGAGAGAGCAAAACTTGAAGTGACAAAACACTTTACAATCAGGGCATTCATTCAGAGTTAGTTCATGTACCCTTATTGTTACCCTTTAAATGACATGTATGTTAGGGTTAATACTCCTGTCAAATGCATTTTAGGGTTAATAGCTACTCCTTTCAAAGACCTGTACACTCTTACCACAGATGTGTCAATATCAACACAACCTTTGTTACATTTCTACACATCAAAGAGTCATATTTGGGACAACACGTTATGTTAATTGTGACACATTAAATGTATCAAGGATATTAACACAGTAATAGATTAACACGTGATGAGTAACGATACAGTTATGTGTTGATGTATAGGCTAATAATGAGCAAATATTAACACACTAGGCATCTCGCGCGATAAGCGCACTTGATTCCTAGGCTCGCCCGTCCTTGCAGCTCGCATACGCGGCCTCACCCGCAGCTCAGCTGCTGCGTGGTCTTACCTGCCCTATTGGCGCGCGCATCAGTGATTGATCAGTGAGATTTGTACTTCTACTTGTGAAACAGAGAGAGAAGAAGATAGAGGGAGAAAGAGAGAGAGAAGATAGAGGGAGAAAGAGAAAGAGAGAGAGAGAGAGAGAGAGGATAGAGGGAGAAAGAGAGAGAGAGAGAGAGGATAGAGGGAGAAAGAGAGAGAGAGAGAGAGAGAGAGGATAGAGGGAGAAAGAGAGAGATAGAGGATAGAGGGAGAAAGAGAGAGAGAGAGAGAGAGGATAGAGGGAGAAAGAGAGAGAGAGAGGATAGAGGGAGAAAGAGAGAGAGAGAGAGGATAGAGGGAGAAAGAGAGAGAGAGAGAGGATAGATACACGTTTTTGTTACCCAGGAAAGCAGCAGGGGGCAGCAGCAGCAGTATCGCCTTTTAAACTTTTATATCACACTCGTGTCAGGCCACCAGCCAAAACAAAATCTAAATTTCCGGGTAAAAATGTCAAACTAATGTGATTTAAACAAGTAAATAGCCTCACTGATGCACGTTGGAGGAGAAAAAGATGTTTCAACAAACGAAGCAACAAACATTGTCTCAAAATACTCGTTTTGATGTTAAGATGACATAATAGTGAAGCTGTAAAGCATTACTCAAAATGTGAACGTTACAACGAGGGCTTTATTTTGAAAGAGCTAAAGCGGGCGACCTACTTACATTCTGGCTGACTTGACGCAATATGCGCCTGGGGCTGGTCTGTGAGCTTTGTGGGGTGCACTCGTGCATGACGACGGGAGACACTTTTCTCTCAGCAAGAAAGTCGAATTTCAGCCTGTGGGAATAACTGAATCTCACAAACCCCCCTAACTTGCAGGGTCACTCTATCGGCTAAACGGCCCGGCTTGGAAACTTTTAGACTGAAGTTTGTGGATATTAGTGAGATTTTTGGCCAGTCTAAAAAGGGCTAACGAGAGAGAGAAAATAGAGGGAGAAAGAGAGACTGAGAGAACGTGTGGGTGGAAGAAAGAGAATGAAAGAAAGAACAAGAAAGGAGCAGAAAAAGAGAGAAAGTGAGGCAAATTGTGAGAAAGAGGGGCTGAGAAAGGGTGAGCAAAAAGAGAGGGACAAGAAAATGTGTGTGTGTGTGCGTGCGTGCGTGCGTGCGTGCGCGTGTGTGTGTGTGTGCGTGTGTGTGTGTGCGTGTGCGTGTGTGTGTGTGCGTGCGTGTGTGTGTGAGAGAGCGAGAGAGAGAGAGAGATGAAAGGCAGACAGGGGAGTGAATGGAAGCATGTGGTCTTCTACAGTGAGGGGGTGGGTAGAGAAGTTGCTTGAGGAATTCCATTCAGGCATTTTGAAGAAGCCGTGGGAAATGTGTTGGAAAATCCTCCTGTGGGGACGATGAGACAGAGAGGGAATAATGTACTGTGTGTTACTGTGTGTACTTTATAATGTACTGTGTGTTACTGTGAGTACTTTATAATGTACTGTGTGTTACTGTGTATACTTTATAATGTACTGTGTGTTACTGTGAGTACTTTATAATGTACTGTGTGTTACTGTGTATACTTTATAATGTACTGTGTGTTACTGTGTGTACTTTATAATGTACTGTGTGTACTTTATAATGTACTGTGTGTTACTGTGTGTACTTTATAATGTACTGTGTGTTACTGTGTGTACTTTATAACGTACTGTGTGTTACTGTGTGTACTTTATAATGTACTGTGTGTTACTGTGAGTACTTTATAATGTACTGTGTGTTACTGTGTGTACTTTATAATGTACTGTGTGTTACTGTGAGTACTTTATAATGTACTGTGTGTTACTGTGTGTACTTTATAATGTCTGTGTGTTACTGTGTGTACTTTATAATGTACTGTGTGTTACTGTGAGTACTTTATAATGTACTGTGTGTTACTGTGTGTACTTTATAATGTACTGTGTGTTACTGTGTGTACTTTATGTACTGTGTGTACTTTATAATGTACTGTGTGTACTTTATAATGTACTGTGTGTTATACTTTATAATGTACTGTGTGTTACTGTGTGTACTTTATGTACTGTGTGTTACTGTGTGTACTTTATAATGTACTGTGTGTTACTGTGTGTACTTTATAATGTACTGTGTGTTACTGTGAGTACTTTATAATGTACTGTGTGTTACTGTGAGTACTTTATAATGTACTGTGTGTTACTGTGAGTACTTTATAATGTACTGTGTGTTACTGTGTATACTTTATAATGTACTGTGTGTTACTGTGTGTACTTTATAATGTACTGTGTGTTACTGTGTGTACTTTATAATGTACTGTGTGTTACTGTGAGTACTTTATAATGTACTGTGTGTTACTGTGTGTACTTTATAATGTACTGTGTGTTATACTTTATAATGTACTGTGTGTACTTTATAATGTACTGTGTGTTATACTTTATAATGTACTGTGTGTTACTGTGTGTACTTTATAATGTACTGTGTGTACATTTGGTGTTCGTGTGTAATTACAAATAGTTCATAATGTAACTAGGGACCTGTGAAATAAAGTGTTACCCTCTTTTATACAGTTGTTATTGTTCCTGTGCCCAGGACCATACAGACCACACACTCTGACACCTGGACCATACAGACCACACGCTCTGACACCTGGACCATACAGACCACACGCTCTGACACCAGGACCATACAGACCACACGCTCTGACACCTGGACCATACAGACCACACGCTCTGACACCAGGACCATACAGACCACACGCTCTGACACCTGGACCATACAGACCACACGCTCTGACACCAGGACCATACAGACCACACGCTCTGACACCAGGACCATACAGACCACACGCTCTGACACCAGGACCATACAGACCGCACGCTCTGACACCAGGACCATACAGACCACACGCTCTGACACCAGGACCATACAGACCACACGCTCTGACACCAGGACCATACAGACCACACGCTCTGACACCAGGACCATACAGACCGCACGCTCTGACACCAGGACCATACAGACCACACGCTCTGACACCAGGACCATACAGACCACACGCTCTGACACCAGGACCATACAGACCACACGCTCTGACACCAGGACCATACAGACCACACGCTCTGACACCAGGACCATACAGACCGCACGCTCTGACACCAGGACCATACAGACCACACGCTCTGACACCAGGACCATACAGACCACACGCTCTGACACCAGGACCATACAGACCACACGCTCTGACACCAGGACCATACAGACCACACGCTCTGACACCAGGACCATACAGACCACACGCTCTGACACCAGGACCATACAGACCACACGCTCTGACACCAGGACCATACAGACCGCACGCTCTGACACCTGGACCATACAGACCGCACGCTCTGACACCAGGACCATACAGACCGCACGCTCTGACACCAGGACCATACAGACCACACGCTCTGACACCAGGACCATACAGACCACACGCTCTGACACCAGGACCATACAGACCACACGCTCTGACACCAGGACCATACAGACCACACGCTCTGACACCAGGACCATACAGACCACACGCTCTGACACCAGGACCATACAGACCACACGCTCTGACACCAGGACCATACAGACCGCACGCTCTGACACCAGGACCATACAGACCGCACGCTCTGACACCTGGACCATACAGACCACACGCTCTGACACCTGGACCATACAGACCACACGCTCTGACACCTGTAAAGGTGAGAAGCAGGCAGCCGATTGATCGGCGTCGGCCATGTCTGGGCGCCTGTGGCCCTAGGATTGATTGATTGGTTGATTGATTGATTGATTTTGCAGTGTGTCCCACACCGTTGGCTCTAGTCGGCCTTGTTGGCAGCTTCTCCGAATCGACGTTGGGGTGTCGGTGACAGAAATAATTCCGATTGGCTGGTTAGCTGGTAGAGAAATCACTCTGGTTAGCTGGTTAGCAGGTAGAGAAATCACTCTGATTTGCTGGTCAGCAGGTAGAGAAATCACTCTGATTGGCTGGTCAGCAGGTAGAGAAATCACTCTGGTTAGCTGGTCAGCAGGTAGAGAAATCACTCTGATTAGCTGGTTAGCAGGTAGAGAAATCACTCTGATTAGCTGGTTAGCAGGTAGAGAAATCACTCTGATTAGCTGGTCAGCAGGTAGAGAAATCACTCTGATTTGCTGGTCAGCAGGTAGAGAAATCACTCTGATTGGCTGGTCAGCAGGTAGAGAAATTACTCTGATTGGCTGGTCAGCAGGTAGAGAAATCACTCTGATTGGCTGGTCAGCAGGTAGAGAAATCACTCTGATTAGCTGGTTAGCAGGTAGAGAAATCACTCTGATTGGCTGGTCAGCAGGTAGAGAAATCACTCTGATTAGCTGGTTAGCAGGTAGAGAAATCACTCTAATTGGCTGGTCAGCAGGTAGAGAAATCACTCTGATTGGCTGGTCAGCAGGTAGAGAAATCACTCTGATTAGCTGGTTAGCAGGTAGAGAAATCACTCTGATTGGCTGGTCAGCAGGTAGAGAAATCACTCTGGTTAGCTGGTCAGCAGGTAGAGAAATCACTCTGATTGGCTGGTCAGCAGGTAGAGAAATCACTGTGATTGGCTGGTTAGCAGGTAGAGAAATCACTCTGATTGGCTGGTCAGGGGTAGCGCAGCAGCGCAGGAGAAGAGAGGGCGCACACAAAACACTCTGCTCATTTTCCAACTTCATCTCATCGGATCATTTTAATAGATGGTTATTTTCATGACGCCGTGCCTTTGGGAAAGTCCCTTGAGCCTCTCGACATGCATGATATCACATTAGTGCGGTTTCTCCTTATTTTTCACCTCCTGCTCCTCCTCCTCCTCCTCCTCTTCCTCCTCCTCCTCCTCCTCTTCCTCATCCTCCTCCTCTTCCTCCTCCTTCTCTTCCTCCTCCTCCTCCTCTTCCTTTCTTCCACAAGCAAAAGACCAGACAACGCCAGAGCCATTTGCAACTTTTTATCATCCATTAGAAGTAGCTACACTATGAAACCGTGAGCGTAAACTATGAGCTACTTTGTTGCTAGTTTCCCGTCGGCTGTCGTGTTCAAAGGCAACCTTTTGGCTCCGACACAGGAGCAGCGGGGAGGGGGTGTAGTACTGTGGGAGCTCCCACACTTTTGTTCCAAGGGTTTGTTTTTACAATAGTAAAAAAGTGGGGGTGTTGTTCCTCATATAATGTAGGTGCGCTGCCCCAGTTCTCCAGATAGCACTACACACCTGAGGAGATGTGAGGTGACGGTTTTCTCTGTGTGCAGTGAGGCTCTAAGGCCAGGTAGCTGAGGCTGTGTGCAGTGAGGCTCTAAGGCCGGGTAGCTGAGGCTGTGTGCAGTGAGGCTCTAAGGCCGGGTAGCTGAGGCTGCGTGCAGCGAGCCTCTAATGGGCGGGACATACTCCAGGCGCGCTCCCAAGCGCGAGGGCCGCGCGACAAATATGACCTCATCGCGTTGGGGGCGAGGCCTCCGTGGCCGTAAGATTTTTCGAGCAGCGCGCAGGTCCGCAGGTCACCTGGGAGCACTGCGCTTTGCAGGGAGAGACAGGAAGAGAAATGAAAGGAAGAAGTACACTGAGCCATGTTTTGACCACATTTCTTGACCCACGTGGTAAACTTTGATTTCTAACTGTTCGTTTTTAGTCATTTCAAGTAATGTGCTGTGTTGAGAGAGAGAGAGCGAGAGATACAACAACACAAATAGGCCTATTTACATTCAATAAAAAACAAGTTTGGTGATTCTATTCATGTGCTGATACTATCGTTTGAGCAGTCATTGGGCGCTATCATCGCAAAGGCGGTAATTTTGCATTGGCGCCCGAATAGCGCCGCGCAAAGACCGAATTGTGGGCATGTCGCACGCTGCGCTTGCCGTCATCTTGGCGCAAACCTCCATATAGGCGTGTTTATGCCCAAAAGTATGTTTGTAGGTGTGATCATGATTATGTCCATCCCCCTTAACTCATTCATGGCCAAAGACGTCTTTAACGTCTTATCAGGAATGTGCCTCCCAGCCAAAGACGTGTTTGACGTGTTTTTGTTTTTATTAGTGCAGCGCGTAGTTCAAAGACTTCCCCAGCCTGTGACATGGTATCAGGTCCCTGGCCTCAAAGCCAAGCCGACAACACGTGAACAAACAACTACCGCAGCTGTTGTTTTGAAATTGAGCAGGAGGAAAGAACAGAAAACGGAGAAACGCTTCCTTGTGCAGAGAGGAGAAACGCCATTGAAACGCCCCTCGGCGCGCTGCACGAGCTGGTCGCCTTGCTGCAGGGCAGCGGACATGGATCAGTTGTTCGCGGTAGTCAAACCCGTGACCAACATGATCGATCCTGGTCCCTGGACCCCGTTCCTGTGTGCCAACCCGAAAGAGACGAGACGGAGTCACACGCAGCGGGTCGGTCATGGAGGGGCGAAGCAGAAGGAGTCCAGGCAGTGAGAGGGAATGATAAATCCAACGGGAGAAAGTAATCCAGAGATGTGTTGATCAGCGGAGGAATGAGGAAATGATCGATCAGTTTGACGGGTAATCCAGAAGGTGGTGAGGACGTGTTGAATAGCCGAGGGGAAAACGGGAACGATCAAACAGCAGGGAGGATAGGACAGGGAGACATGGACGAGGACGGGTGGACCAGAACAAAACAAAATAAACACACGAACAGCTAACAATAACGAAAAGTAAGGACGCGGGCAGAAGCGGCAGTCACAGCAGCAGACGCCAGCAGTACTCAGACCCGGAAACAACGTAACGAAGATAAAAGGGGGATCGTGTGTGTGTGTGTGTGTGTGTGTGTGTGTGTGTCTGTCTGTCTGTCTGTCTGTCTGTCTGTATGTCTGTCTGTCTGTCTGTCTGTCTGTCTGTGTGTCTGTCTGTCTGTCTGTCTGTGTGTCTGTCTGCACACTCACACTGAGTAAACTGTATTGTTGAATGTAAAAAAAGCACTTCATGTATATATATATATATATATATATATATATTTTTTTTTTTTTTTGTCATTTGTGTCATAACGAATAATATTTACATGTCTGATGTCAATACAGTTCAAAATAAAAGAATTGAGAGCGAGTTCTGCCTGAGATTGTGTCCTTTACAAAAATGGCCTTTTCTCCTGTTTCTCTTCTCAGAGAGACCTTTTTGGTGAAAACAGGGTGTATATAAATGGCTATAAGTAGAGTACAGAACATGCTAAAAGCTCACTTTTTTTCCCTGGTGAACCCAGAGACGTACATCTTCATTTTGAGGTATTGCAAATCACTTTGGTGCTAATAGATAATTTACTGTGGGTCTTGAAAGATGACCAACAATTATGAAAATCTTTGGCCTGAGCTAAATATTGGCAGTCCTAAACTGGCCATGAATGAGTTAAAAGCCACAGCTTCCTTCTCGCGCGCACAAGCAGCAGGACAGAGTGAGAGAGAGAAAGAGGGCGAGAGAGAAAAGATAGCCTAGATGGGTAGAGCGAGAGAGAGAGAGAGAAAAGATAGCCTAGATGGGTAGAGCGAGAGAGAGAGAGAGAGATAGATGTGAGGCTGTCATGCATAGAAAATCAAATAAAACGCGTTCGTGACCACCTGTGAATCACCTGTGAATCACCTGTGTATTATTGCCATTTCACACGGTGAAGAAGGGCTGCTGCCCGAATCGTCTGTGTGGCAATAAAAGTATTCAACTTGGAGTGCTGTCCTCCTTTCTTGATGGCTGTTATGTAGAGTTCTCAACAGTCCTAAAAAATCTAATCCGACCCAAACCCAACCCGCTTGAGACGCGGACCGAGCTCATCTCTCCCGCTGTTGTCACATACACTCAGCTGAAGACCGACTCAGCCCGACCAAACAACAAACAAACAAACGGTTATTAGATCGCAGCTCAAATACGATGGGAATGGTATGTATGTATTGAAGAAAGACAAAAAATGTGGCGACAGGTGGCGACGACAAAAGTCACGCCCCAAAACATAATCTTTTTGATCATCTATTTGACTCTAAATGGGAGCATCATTTGGCCTAAAAAAAAAATAAGTTTGGTTCCTGTTGTCAGTTCGGTGATGGGTCGGTAGGGAATTTATTTTTTTTATTTTTTTTATTTTTTTTTATTTTTTTTCCCAGTGGCAGCAAGGGATAGATAGGAAATATATATATATTTTTATTTTCCTTAACACTCTCTCTTAACACTTTTTCTGTCAGATCACGGTTCATTATGGTTGTAAATATAATTATTTAGCTAATAGCTAGAAGCTAAGCTAACATCAACACAGCAGTCGGCGTTGATCTGCCCCGGATGGGGTTACAGTGCGTATCTTCCCCCTTCTGTGGTTCCTCTGAAGAAGTGTGGTTTCACAGGGGGAAGATGGGCACTGTAACCCCATCCGGGGCAGATCAACGTTGACTGTTGTGTTGATGTTAGCTTAGCTTCTAGCTATTAGCTAAATAATTATATTTACAACCATAATGAACCGTGATCTGACAGAAAAAGTGTCATTTAGAGAGCGTGTGCAGCATGCCCCGCACTCGCCGCAGGCTCTCGTTATAGCCTGTTTGAGGAGACTACTCGGAGCTAAAATCTTCCGTGGGCATCCGAATGAAGCCAAACTATTTCGGTGAGTAAAACATAATATTTTAAGCTGGAAATGAGGACCGTGGTGTAAAAAACCGAAATTCTCCTTTAAGGCACTTCCGCATTGTCTTCATTTTTCAGACTCAGAGGTTGCTCCTTTGTTTTAAGTCAGTTTGCCAAAGTAAAAAAAGTTGATATAATGAAGTATTGAACTTTTCCAAACTGTAAAACTTGTCAATATAATAATTTGTTGTTGAATATTGACTGATATTGTAATTGTAATACTTGTTTTCCTGATAACATAGACACACACTCACTCACACACACACACACACACACACACACACACACCATTAACCCATACAGTACCACCAGCTCTGTGTGCAAAAACAGCAGGCTAGTAAAAACAAAGAGAGAGAGAGAATGAGAAAGAGAGAGTGATAGAGCGAGTGAAAAAACAGAGGGGGAGAGAGAGAACTCGCTGTCAAAACATTTGTCTTGTAGATGAATGAGACTTCCCGTGCCGTGTTGTTCCAGCATTTAGCCGGTGTGTGTGTGTGTGTGTGTGTGTGTGTGTGTATGTGTGTGTGTGTGTGTGAGAGAGAGAGAGAGAGAGAGAGAGAGAGAGAAAGAGAATGACAGAGAATGAATGAGTAGGCTACTGTAAGGGATGGGAAAGGCTATGAGGTAGGACACATAATTGGCGGGGGGGGGGGTCTGCAAAAAGAGAAACTACAAAAGTAATAACACAGCTAACCTTGGATTAAGCTCTCCTCTAGTCAGTTTTTCATAGCAGTACAACCAGGGGCGTCATGCAAGCCAACAATCTGAGGGGGCGAACTCTGGCCTCTGGCGCCGGGCTGTGGGCGGCACCGAATTTTCAAAAAAAGATGTGGGAGGTTGGAAGCCAGATTTAGAGGAATATCTCATTTTAATTAACAGACTGAGCAGGTGTAACAATAAGGCTATTTTCCAAACTACTCAGCCTCCTGAAAAGATCCATAATCACCAGACTAAGTACATTGCCAGTGCCCAGGCTCAATGGACTTGACAAAAAAGGGAGACCACATGTTTCAAAGCAATGTAACACAATGTTTATTTTGGCTGGTATTGCCTTTTCAGAAGGTAGAAATCTTTTCTCTTCCATTAGTCTCATCTAGTGTCCTCTAGAGCAGGGGTTCCCAACCTTTTTTGTGCCAAGGACTGGTAGATACATGGAAAAAAAAGTTGCGGACCGGTTGTCAATTTTAATGGTTTTAGTTACATATATATTTACTCACTAGGTGGCGACAAAGGGTAAATAACAGCCTTTTGTGTTGTACTGTATGTAGCCTATACAGTATTTATGTTTTTATTTGAACTACAAACATAAATAAACGTCAACTTGAAACAATGTTTCAACTACCATACACAGTAGGGATGTCGAAAATCATAATTTTTCTTGACCGACAACCGACACTCATTAGCCGACAACTGTCGGTTAACCGAGAAGATTAAAATGCGCTATTTTACTGTCTGTGCCCCATTAAACCTTAGGCCTACCAAATGCTTGATTTTTTTTCAGTAGAAAGCGTTTATTTTTACATCTACAAGCAGAAAAAAACACATTAACAAAACGAGAAGACAAGTTAAATCCTCCAGCCATCTAAACAAAAACATTCCTAGGATAGGCAGGAGCTGCACGCATTTGCAGAAGGGGGAAATACGGAGGGAAAAAACCCATACTCACGCTCACAATTCTTAAATGAATTATCTTACTGCATGTGTCGTAAATAGTCTAATAAAACCAGCAGAAACTAATTTTAAAAGCTCAGAACGAAAGGTGTCGCTAATTGAACGAATTTCCACTTTGAATAGCACATCAAGACACCGCCCCAAGCCTTCACGCTGCAGGGCGCACTGACGAAGCGCTTATTGCTCTCTCCTTCTGACATTCTCACTAATTCAACAGTGGTTTACCTGCTTTTGAGATCTGCAAAAAATAGTTTGCTTCTCTCTCCACGCTTCTCCCTCTCTCTCTTTATCTGCGACGAGGGCTGTAGGTGGCTATTATGCTCTCTGTGTGTCCGGCTGCACGACATGACGACGAGTGCAGCAAGTCCGCACGCTGACAGCTGTCAGCATTGCGGGACTCGGGAGGATGAACAAATGAAGCAGTCTGTCCAAACTTTTTACCGATCTAATATGAGATGCAGAGAAATAATTATATATTAATAGCCGATGTGTTTAGAAGAGCATTCTCACTCTTGCTGTAATCGTTGTGGGATTATTACACCTGAGAGACAGACAGACCCGGAGAGAACTCAATTTACGGTAAAAGTGTGGATTCCTCAGTGAATCGATGTGGAAGACGCAGCTTGTTTTGAAACGCGTCATTGAAAGTAACCTCATGGTCTCATGACAGCGGCTGAAACACAGAAGGAGCATGACTGACTGGCTCGCTGTAGTCTGCACAGGGCAGGGCGTCTTCTCCCGTCTGGTCAAAGCAGAGGGGGGGCGGGGGTGTGGCGCATGTGTGGAGCTGAGTTTATCCCAGAGCACATCTCGGACAGTGCACACTGCTTTTCCATTTGGAAAAGCCTTTCTCTAAATGAATGTTGTTCTGGCAGTGGCAGGAGCTTTTAATTCCTATATAATGCTGCTACAGTAACTACTTAGGCTAGTTAACATTGTTGCTTACCGCGAAGGAGGGAAAAAAAACACCATATTGGCAACACGTTGTATGCCAATTTAATATGCAAATTAACCATTTGACCGACATGCTTAACCGACCAATGACGTTGTCGGCGGTTAACCGGTTAACGGTTAACCGTCGACATCCCTAATACACAGCCTATAATATTATAGCCTATGTTTATTAAAAAAAAATAATAATAATAAAAAGAAATGTCCCCTCTCGTTACAATGGGCATGACGCTTCTAAGTACAACCATTGATGTTCTATGAAAATGTACATGTACGTCATTATTGATGTTCTATGAACACGAACGTACGTTATCATTTGCGCCAAAGAAATGAAATAGATAAGAACTGATGGCAATGGTTTGTTCCACGCATTATTCCACTGCAGCATAATGACACCAGCGCTGTTCTCTGTGTGTCTGTTCTCTCGTTGCTCAACTCTTTGTCTGGTCCAGAGCAGAAATACCTGAAACAGTCGCCACCATAAAAGCCTGCCTGCATCTCAGTAAAAAAGTTATTTTAGAGCCACAATATTGTATTAGCAAGTAGCCAACATATATCAAAGCTGGTGGACATTATGGAAAGAGCGTGACTCAAACTGGTTCAAAGTTATGGGGCCCTACCTTTGCAAAAGTGGTAATTTAGCGTTTGCGCTCGTTTAACGCCGTGCGCAATGCAAATTGGGGGCGTGGACAAGCGCATGCCTTTTATAATTGTACTGGACATAAGTGTGCCACATGCCAAACCATACCAAACCAGGGGTTTGCCATGGTTTGGCAAACACTGTGGGGATAGATGGCATTATCCTATCGTCAGCAGCGGGCAATTACTTTGCGCTAAGAGCTTTTAAAAGCACCTCTTACACGCTAAATACGCCGCTGCGCTTGAGCGCACCATAATCTCCGTGCTGCGCATCGCAGTGCAGAGTAAAATTCCTTTTGGATATGTCATTACGCACAGCCTTGCCACGGCAGGACATCAAATTCTGCTGCTAAAATTGGGTATTAGCAGATAATTCAGTGAGGCAATCAACTATAACTCACTGAGAAACTGTTATCAGATCGCAAAGAGGGAAATTAATTGAGAATATTGCAATAGACTATTCACGTTCACCTATCCCATAACCTGGAGGGTCGTTGGTACCACAGATGATCTGTCAACAAGCTCTCTCCATCTCTCTCTGTCCTCGGCATGAGTGAGTCCACTCTATTATGCATGGAGATGATTACAGCATATTGCCTCTCGCAAACACAGCAATTGCGAGACGGGAATGTGATTGGTTTGAATGATGTAACGCCCACACCTGTGAATAATAATAAGGTTATATTTAGATTTGTGTGCTGATCAGATGTGTTTGTTTAGCAGAGCAGTCCAGTGGTCAGTTGGATCCTCAGACTGCTGACTGCTACCTGTGAAGCAGGGGGAGGAGTTTAGTCTGTTAACAGAGAGACAGGGGTCAAAGGTCAACACAGGGAGGGATTAAAATATCTGCTCACACTGACAGGCTGACAAACACATGCACGCACACACACACACATGCGCGCACACACACACACACACACACACACACAAATGCACACACACATACACACGCAGGCATGCACGGACACACACGCGCCTGCGCACACACACACACTGTCTATCATTTGGTCTTTGTGTGGTGTGAATGGGAAAACGGGCTTTATACTGGAACTGAAGATGCTTCACTGAGGACTGATGAGCGCTTTCTTTCTTTCTTTCTTTGTATTATCTTTGGAAAGGACATACCATCCTTGTATGCTGCCTTGTTGAGTTTAAATGATTAGTTTAAATGGTCATCCTTAGAACAGTGATTCTGAATCTTTTTGTTTGCTTCAGTACCCCCTTTCCCTGATTTCTGTATCAAAGTACCCCTTTTACCCCACTACAACATTTTGCTTAGAAAACTGCAAGAGGAAACTGATGTAATGAATGAATGATAGCCCACCTTTTGAACAATATAACTTTACAAAATAAGAAATGGAGTGAAAGAGTTGCAATTAGTGCATATATATATATTTAGAACACGGCTCTCTTGAATACTCGATTCCGATTGGTCAAGCAACAAGATTCACTGGTCATTATTTCTCGATAACCGACCGCTGCTCTGCCACACCTGGATTAATCAGTTGATAAGAGCCTTTTGTCAGCAAGACACTACTAATTAGGCCAACCAGTTGCAGCTGTGGTGTCTTGTGTGTCAATTATGAATGAAACCGCTTTGTCGTTGAAAACGCTATTGAAAAATCTATTTGAATAATTATTTTTGTCAGATTATTGAATGATTTAGTTGTAGGCCGTGTTCTAAGCGGGATAATGGATAGTGAGCCAGTGATTACTGGAAATAATGACCTTCAGGTGAATGATTAAGCCCTCCGCTGCGCGTCGGCTCACTATCCATTATCCCTTATTTATATATATATATATATATATATATATATATATATATATATATATATATATATATATATATATATAAAGACTCTCTCCTTTCATCTCTTAAAGCCCCTGATTTTGGAGCCTCTTTGTGTTAAAGGCCCGTTGGCCCTGTGATCCTCAGTGACCTGCGGTGACCTGTGGAGATACGGGGCCACGACCTGAGACAGAGAGAAAGAGAGAGAGGAGGGAGAGAGAGACAGAAAGAGAGAGGGAGAGAGAGAGAGAGAGGAGGGAGAGAGAGACAGAAAGAGAGAGGGAGAGAGAGAGAGGTCAGCAGGCTAAGTAGAGCTGATGTAGCCTACTGTTAGCTCACTTGTGAGTCACATAAAAACAGTATTTATTGTATTATCTATACTATAATGACGATAGCGTCTTCAAACTTTGGGAGTGCCCTGTTTTTGTGCAATTCGGCACAGCGCCACCTACTGGCAACATGGAAAATGTGGTTTATCTCAAGAACCGTTCGTCCGATCGACTTCAACTTTGGGGAGTGCGCTTAGGGGGACTCAAGGAAGTGCAGGGAGCTGAATTCTGTGCAATTTGGCATAGCGCCACCTACTGGCAAGACAAAAAGCGCTTTATCTCCATAGCCATTCATCTGATCGACTTCAAACTTCAAACTCGGGGAGTGCGCTTAGGGGGACTCAAGGGAGTACAGGGAGCTGAATTCCGTGCAATTTGGCATAGCGCCACCTACTGGCAACACAAAAAGCGGTTTATCTTGATAGCCATTCATCTGATCGACTTCAAACTTATTGAGTGTACTGCTGGGAACCGGACATATAGCAGTGCGCAAACTTGGGGAGTGCGCTGCTCGGACCCCGATGGAGTGCGGTGCCGCATTTCATGCAATTTGGACTTATTCCAGGACTGTCTGTATGTCTGTCCTTTGCATATCTCGAGAACCGTTTGTCGGATCGACTTCAAACTTGTGCTTAGGGGGACCTGACAGAGTGCAGTGTGTGAGCGGGGGGGGGAGCGCCCACGGGGTGGTGCATGGGGGAACGGGCACTGCAGTAGTTTATTTAAATGCAACAGGAGAATTTTGCTTTTTTGTTTTACTGTTCCGCTTCTCTTCTCTGCCTCTCTCTTTTGTTTAGCTGTGACCAGCAGCTCTATAGGGTTAGGTCTATAGGGTTAGGCTTAGGTCTATAGGGTTAGGCTTAGGTCTATAGGGTTAGGCTTAGGTCTATATAGGGTTAGGGTTAGCTCTATAGAGTTAGGGTTAGCTCTATAGAGTTAGGGTTAGCTCTATAGGGTTAGGCTTAGGTCTATAGGGTTAGGGTTAGCTCTATAGGGTTAGGGTTAGGTCTATAGGGTTAGGCTTAGGTCTATAGGGTTAGGGTTAGCTCTATAGGGTTAGGCTTAGGTCTATAGGGTTAGGCTTAGGTCTATATAGGGTTAGGGTTAGCTCTATAGAGTTAGGGTTAGCTCTATAGAGTTAGGGTTAGCTCTATAGGGTTAGGCTTAGGTCTATAGGGTTAGGGTTAGCTCTATAGGGTTAGGGTTAGGTCTATAGGGTTAGGCTTAGGTCTATAGGGTTAGGGTTAGCTCTATAGGGTTAAGGTTAGATCTATAGGGTTAGGGTTAGGTCTATACCTAGACTTATAGTTGATTTACTATAGACCTAACCCAAACCCTATAGACTCTATAGCAGGGATACTCAACTTGCTTTGCCCAGGGGCCACTTGCGGGCCGCATCTGGCCCCCGGGCCGCAAGTTGAGTATCACTGCTCTATAGGGTTAGGTCTAGGTGGCTCTGTCGGTCGGTTGGTCATAAAAAAATGTCCCCGCCCTTTGGTGGCCGTAGGAGGCTGATTGTTTGTCTATCAAAGCCAGGAAGTAGCTGTTTCCTGGAGCTCCCTGGAGAACAGAACCTATGACTGGACCCAGGAAGTAGCTGTTTCCTGGAGCTCCCTGGAGAGCAGAATCTGTGACTGGACCCAGGAAGTAGCTGTTTTCTGGAGCTCCCTGGAGAACAGAACCTATGACTGGACCCAGGAAGTAGCTGTTTTCTGGAGCTCCCTGGAGAGCAGAATCTGTGACTGGACCCAGGAAGTATGAGTCAAAACCCTTTTGGCACATGCGCTGGATGAGCAACTTTCATTGGAATGAATGGGCTGGCATTTTCAGTGTCTTCTCCAGTTAATAAACATAGCTCAATGGTCAAAGTACTTTGTAAGCTCTGTTTGCAGTAAAGGTGCTATACTAAAGTTAGATTATTACCCTACTATAAAACTGTCCTGTCTGCATCAATTTATTTTAGATAATAATAATAATAATAATAATAATAATAATAATAATAATAATAATAATAATAATAATAATAATAATAATAATAATAATAATAATACAGTAATAATAATAAGTAGACGTAGGAGAAGGCAAAAATATTTATCTATATCTATATCTATCTATATCTATCTATATCTATATATATATCTATATATCTATATATCTATATCTATATACATATCTTATCTATATATATATAGATATAGATAGAGAGAGAGAGAGAGAGAGAGAGAGAGAGAGAGAGAGAGCGAGAGAGAGAGAGCACAAAGTCCCAATCCTTTCACTGTTGGCTACAGTATTCTTGTATTTGACTTGATAACATCTTTGGTAACACGTTTTTCCCTGTCTCCTCCTCTGGAAGCCTAACTTCAACACTCTGCATGCCTGGAACCTTCCTTGTACTGTGGAAGGTGGGGCTGCTGAAGGAAAATATGATTTATATGAACAGCATCTGATGATTCACTGAACACAAGCCGTTCCGGTGTGAAGGGGTTAAAAAGCTGGCAGCGAGCCACCCTGCTTGCCAGTAAGTCATATATTTGATGACAGAGGGCAGAGGAGGAAGTCTGTTGCTCACTCTCAGATTGAATTACGCACCAATTTGAACCTCGTCCAATGAAAACCTTCCGTCCAATCGCAGCATTCCTTCGCCGCCCCCGGAATCCCCCTCATCCAATCACATGCGTCCGGCGAGGGACAGGAACAGTATTCCATTCATTCCTGAGCGCTGAGCGTTAAGGGGGGGGGGGGGGCTTTCTCTCCCCCCTCCTTCTTTCCTTCACTTGTGTGTGTGTGTGTGTGTGTGTGTGTGTGTGTGTGTGTGTGTGTGTGTGTGTGTGTGTGTGTGTGTGTGTGTGTGTGTGTGTGTGTGTGTGTGTGGTGTGGAATGTGCGGTGGGAGCCACTTCCTGTTCTTAGCCATTAAATACGTCCCTGCAGGGTGTGTGTGTGTGTGTGTGTGTGTGTGTGTGTGTGTGTGTGTGTGTGTGTGTGTGTGTGTGTGGAGAGAGAGAGTAGGCTAGAATGAGAGTGAATCTGACTGTATAAGCCTCTCATTGTACCACATGCAGTATCAATTTAGCTCTTACAAGAGCAATTTAATAAAAGGTTAAAGGAACACCAGCTTTCTATCATGACAACATCAGTATACTATATCAGAAAACTGTCAACCGTTTTACAGCCATTCATTTAGTTTGAGAGTAGATTTGAGTTCAGGTGGGGACCAGTGATGTCATTTGTGCATGAATGACATCACTGGTCCACAACTCAACTCAAACCAACTCCTAATAACCAAACCAATCTAAATGGATGACTGCAAAACTGTTAACAGTTTTCTACTGATGTTGTAATGATACAAAGCTGGTTGAAAGTAGATCAGATACATTTCATACAGTCATTTGAACATATCTGTGAACTCTGTGCCACTGTTTCTAAACCCAAGGCTCGCATTTGATGAGATGTTGTGTGAGACCCAAATCTGAGAAGATGTTTGAGTGTTTAGATACTATTGGCTGATCCCCTTCCCCCGTCTTCAGCCCCACCCCCCATCCTCCCCCTGCTTGCACTGCATTTCCACACTGCACTTTCTCGGGTCCCCAGCAGCGCACCCGCCAAGTTTGGAGTCAATTGGAGTAACGGTTCTGTTGAAATACAGGGAAAGCCATGTTCTGATTGGTTGAATTGCACATTTGTTGCTGCACTCCGCTCTGGTCTCCAAAGCCACTTCTTAACATGCAGTGGAATCCGTATTATAACCTGCTCCTAGCCGGTTGGCCTGCATGTTAAACAACAATTAGCCGGCCTACGCACACTCCCGCGACTCCTTATCTTATTCACCTCGGCCGCCGGTGTAAGATCCGCTTCCACGCAAGCGCAGCTGCTGTTAAACAGTGGCAGGTCATTATCCGCAGATCCGTCTGAGTGGGCGGGTGTGGCTCTTCGTGACTCACTTCACTTCACTTCACGTTCACTAGTTTATTAATTAATGAATCGTTCGGGCAATCGCTTATATCAACGAATTAAACGAGCAAACTCACGGTTTCCTCAAGTGCTGCAAACGACTTTGAATTGTTTGGTAGAGCTAGGGATCCCAACGCGCTTCGGCTATGCAGGCAGGCAGGTCCATCACACTGAGGAGAGGAGACAGCTTACTGCTGCGCTGCTGATCCATGTCAGAAAAAGTGAGACATAGGCCTAGCCTAACTTTTGTGGGGAGAAATACATTGAAAACTAGTCAGATATGACTTGAATGCCACTTGTAAAATAAATCACCCACAGTGATTGATGACGGTCCAACCACTATTTTGACTGGGCGGCTTTATGTAACAAGCGCTCATTTTTGGCATACTGCCACCCCTCGCGGTCGTAATGGACCCTCGAGTTAAAACGGCATGTTTTTGAATGGAGTTTGGTTAAAGATTCGCTAAAGCTGTTTTCGACAACTCACACGACAACTATTTGCCTTGTAGGGAATAACATGCATGCTCCCACACCCCCTCCCCCCGCCCACTGGCAGAGAGAATACTGACCTTTTCCAGCTGTTTCTAAACAAAGACCCCTCATGTTTAAAAAGGTAAAACCTGAAAATATCCTGATCTCTCTAGCCTGACATGATCCAGACTTCATGTTTAAAAGGCACTCAACAGTGCACTCGCCTGCAGGTTAGGTGGTTTACAGTACATACAGGTGTTTTACATACACACACACACACACACACACACACACACACACACACACACACACACACACACACACACACACACACACACACACACACAGAGCCAGTTTGCTGGCTGGCTCACAGCTCAGCACCTTTCAGAGGAAATCATGTCCAGGTAAGTGAAGATAATCCAACATTTGCATGTGTGGAAGTGCAGAGAGCTCACCTCCAGACCTCCAGACCTCCAGACCTCCAGACCACAGTAGTTTATCTTTGACACTATCTGACATTATACCATGGCCTGACTGAGCGACTACCCTTTTCTGATTGGCGGGCAGGTGTGCATTAAAACCGTTTAACAAACAACATAGTCACTCTAAGGCCTACAAAATAACCCTTCTCATCATAAACCTCCTTGTCTCTCTTTTTAATGAAGCTTGTTTGATTGTACTGTTTTATTTGCACTTGTATTTTAGACAGTTTGTGTCTTACTCTCCAGCTTGAGTAGACGGTGGATATATGTGTACCAGGTGGTCTATTGACACAAGTTTGTATTTGTACTGTGTTTTGTACTTGTGTACTTGTATTCTTGTCCGACGTGTAATGTGCTTTTTCCTTCTTGGCCAGATCACCCTTGAAAAAGAGACCTCGCTCTCAATGGGTTTTTATTTTCTGGTTAAATAAAGGTTTGATTGATTGATTGATTGATTGATTGATTGATTGATTGATTGATTGATTGATTGATTGATTGATTGATTGAACCGGAGGCGGAACTCGTCCTGTTCGGCTGCTCGGAGTCGTCTCTGAACTTCCCTACAGCTGTGCAACAGTCTTTGACACAGGAGACAACTGTTGCCAAAAAACTCATTCTGATGGAGTGGAAGTCCCCCTCTCCACCTTCCTTTCAATTGTGGTTGGCAGACATGATCTCTGTTATACGGATGGAAGAGGCTCAGGTTCCTGTGGACCAACTCATTTAAAAAATGTTCAACCATCTGGGACCCGCATCTAGCTTATGAGGTTAGGGGTGACAGATGACTTGCCTGGCTGGTTTCTCATGGACCTCTTGCATGGGATCCCATGGTGCACAGCATCTCTTACAAGCACATATTAGCATCTTAAGCGGCTGCTAGCACCATGATGTCATACTGAATGTCGATGATGTATGTTTGATTTTTTTCTTTTCTTTTCCTGTGTCTGAGCCTGTTCCTTTGTCTTGTTTTGTGTCTGAGCCTGTTTGTTTGTCATGTTTTGTTCATGTGTTCTGAGAAAAATTTTAAATAAAATATGGAAAAAAAACAACGTAGTCTGGCTCAAGTCTAATCACATGTTCTAAATGAATCCGCCACCCAGCCTGCACAGCTGTTTCATCAAACAGCACAACTAACGTTATTCAACTTGCAACTTCAGGCTGACAGAGCCGATCTCATCATTCGTGAAAATCTTCATATTGATTTCATGACAATAACACGGCTGGATAGCTAGCTTCTTGTTGGAAAGGGTTCTTCTAAGAGCTAAACGGACTAACTTCCCTGCACCATACCGGCTCATCTCTAAGGTTGGTCCTATTTACTAGAACAGCAAACAACATTTCCATTGCATGAGAAGCTGATAGGGTCATGATGATTGTTCCAGGTATTAGTCACTTGTGTTGTTCCAGGTATTACGGTAGTCACTCGTGGTGAGTATCCGAAGCACAGCATGTATGTTGACGCTATGTATGTATGTGTTCTTGGTGATTTTGAACGGGTGTACCATAGCCTCCATTCTATGGCGATACTAACTTCACGACTGTAGCTCACTGTATTCACCTTATTCTTTGCCCACACATGGACGCTTCCGCATTACGTCATTTCGTAATAGTATTTCCGTTTTGACTTGCCAAAAACCCCGCAGGCAAAATGGCCGCGCACACTCCGCTCCTAAAGTGCAAAATTAATCCCTCATAAACTAACATATCTTGGCCAATACGTATGTAACATACAAAATAAAACAACCCGTAATATCTTAATTTTATGTAGAATGCAGAGGACATGTAACTGTTTAGTTAAACTTGCATTCCAGAAATATTGTGCTCTTAAGATGACGTTAGTGGTGTCGAGGCTGTTGCGTTCTGAAACCCACATAGGTTGCGTGCGATTCGAGGCGTAACCTATGTGCGTTTTCCTATGTGTGGTTTGGCGTAACCTATGTGCGATTCGAAATAACGCATCCGAGATAGAAACGTTATGAATATAGCCACGTTATAAACAACAAACTAATGCTGGTGATCCGTATGGAAACAGTGTTACTCGAAATGGTTAAAAGTTATATCAATTTGGTCATTCAGTGGCATTTTACTGCCATATAACATAACTAACTAGTGGCTAATATTAGCCACAGAAGGCAACTAGCACTGAACCGGAAGAACAAATACGTTTGCGTTGAACGCGGAAGAGAGAAAAAGTGGGAGTGGTGAATAAGGTGAATACTGCGCGGACAGTGACGGTAAAGGCATGGTGTGCCTTGGTTATGTGGGGGGAAATGGCAAATGGGTGAAACTCCGGAAAAAGTGGCGTATCCCTTTACCAGTATGATATTATTACAGAAATGCTTTCAACTGCACAGCAGTCTGTTAACCACTAACATGCAAGACTGCCGTGTGTGTGTGTGTGTGTGTGTGTGTGTGTGTGTGTGTGTGTGTGTGTGTGTGTGTGTGTGTGTGTGTGTGTGTGTGTGTGTGTGTGCATGCGTGCGTGTTTGTTTTGCAGGGGCCCTGTATGTAAATACATCCGTTCTGTGTAAATGACTTGTTAAACGGTTGGTTAGACACACACACACACACACACACACACACACACACACACACCTCACACACACATGCATGCGTGCACACACAGTTACTAGACAGACTGTTGATCACAATAAAAGACCACGTGAACCCAGTTATGAAGCTGGGACAAACTGGCTGCTGATCCTCTCCTGTGTGTTCACATTAGGGACAAACTGGCTGCTGACTGGAA
This sequence comes from Poromitra crassiceps, assembly GCF_964638095.1. Taxonomy (NCBI): domain Eukaryota; kingdom Metazoa; phylum Chordata; class Actinopteri; order Beryciformes; family Melamphaidae; genus Poromitra; species Poromitra crassiceps. The sequence goes on along the minus strand of NC_139650.1, from coordinate 13,537,214 downwards.
GGTTGGCGGTTCAAATCCTCTCCTGTGTGTTCACATTAGGGATGCACATAATTATGATTACTCGCTCGTTAAGGATTTACTCGAGCATGTGAGAAATTACTCGATCAAAACAAAACAAAAAGCAACATGCATTCTGTCAGTAGAACGGTGTTTTCAAATCAGTTTTTAATGATCCTCCAGAGGGCACAATGATATCACTGTAACAGACTGTTCATTGTGTATGGGAGGCTCTGTGGATGTCCCCTCAGAGTTGCCGTAGAACAGGAAGTGGCGGACTTATGTTGTTGACAGAGCCGGTGCTAACGAGTGTGCTAACGCTAGGCGCTAGCTGTCTGAGAATAAATGTGGAAACGTGTTATAACGTTACAGCCTGACTCTCGTTTATTGTTTGATTAACAAAGTGTAAGTAATAGGCGGACCCGGACACTCGGCTACGTCACTATAGCCCTTTTCAGACAAGTCATAAGATGCTCTACTTGAACAGTGTTCATTCGGATAAATTGGCTGGCTCCTCTTCCTCAAACCTGGAGCAACCCACCATCAGTAAGGAAGAGGAAGAGTTACGACGCACGTACAACAACAATCACTTGAACAATGTTCATTCAGATCCTAGTCTCACCTGGACTGGAGCTGAGCAACTCTGCATCAGCGTTTAAGAGCTGTGACAGCTGCAACGCACTGCAGCAGAAAGTCAACTATCTGCGTGGGTAAGTGAGGCCCTGTTGGACCTAGGCAGCGGCCGCGGCGGGGATTCTGGGCAAACATTTCTAAAAGTTATGCCTCTATGTTTTTATGTGTTTCATAGCGTAGGCTATGCTATGCAATGCTGTGAGAAATATACAATAAGTTGCTGCTGTATAAATAAAGCTTTTATTGAGGAAAATACGCATTTGGTATGGTCACATATATGTTACATCCTCACCCGACAAATCTTAAAACTTTAAAACAGTTTGGGGGGGTTTTTTAGCTTGAAAAAAGCTTTTTGGCAAGTCTAAATGACTGCGGAAGGCGTACTCTACTTCCGCGTTTAAAACCGGAAAGACGATTACGAAATGACGTCATGCAGAAGCGTCCTTGTATGGGCAAAGAATAAGCTGATCACACTGCCACCTAGTGACCTGGCATGTACATTACGGCGTTTTAAAAATTCAACAGCGCTCATGTAAACAGGGAGAAGGTGTGAAGGAAAAGGTGTGAAGGAAACGCTATTGTGTCGTTTCTTCCAGAAACTGTCCTCGTGTAAAGGGCCCCTGAGTCTTCCTTTGCCTCTCTCCATGGGAGAGAGTCTTCCTCTGAGTCTTCCTCTGACTCTCTCCATGGGAGAGAGTCTTCCTCTGAGTCTTCCTCTGCCTTCCTTTGTGGGAGAAAGTGAGCTTATGAGTGTTTGCCTCCTTGTGATGGGAGTGAGTATTTTCCTGGTTATTACTGTTTAGCTCCTGCTGTGTTGGGTAGCTGGCAAAGTTGAACTTGATGTCATTCCTACCGTGTAGGTACTCCAGTAGAGTAACTTAAAAAATAATAATGTAATGTAGTAAATAAAAATACTTTTGCCTCCGAGTCATCTCTGCATTTGGGTCCGATCACACACACAGTGTTACAGTTTTATGGCAGTTGGCATCCTTTATGTTGCATTAACGCCTCCTATGGACTTATCTTATCTATCCACTGTTTCCTTACATTCTCTCCCTCCACTGTCCATTCCGTTACAGTTTTAGGTCTGGTTGTTAGGCCCAAAACACACACAGACCTTACACACAACACAACACAACACAACACAACACACCACACACACACACACACACACACACACACACACACACACACACACACACACACACACACACACACACACACACAACACAACACAACACACCACACACACACACACACACACACACACACACACACACACACACACACACACACACACACACACACACACACACACACACACACACACACACAAGGGATGTCGAAAATCATAATTTTTCTTGACCGACAACCGACACTCATTAGCCGACAACTGTCGGTTAACCGAGAAGATTAAAATGCGCTATTTTAAGCCCCATTAAACCATTAGGCTACCAAATGCTTGATTTTTTTTCAGTAGAAAGCGTTTATTTTTACATCTACAAGCAGAAAAAAACACATTAACAAAACAAGAAGACAAGTTGAACCTTCCAGCCATCTAAACAAAAACATTCCTCCGATAGGCTATACTGCTTAGAGCTGCACGCATTGCATATTAAGGACACGTCAATTGACACGCAGCCGCCCCGTGAAGTAGTGTTTGAGCGGACGACAGCCCAGGCTGCAGGGCGCACTGACAAAGTGCGCAGCATCACTACAGTATCTTCTCTTTTAGCAATAGTCTCACTAATCCCACAGTGGTTTACCTGCTTTTGAGATCTGCAAAAAATAGTTTGCTTCTGTCTCACCTGTTCGCTCTCTCTCTTCACACACGCAGCGAGGGCTGTGCTCTCTGTGCCTGGCAGGGCTCCACAACATTATAAAGACGAGTCCGCACTCCGCACGCAGTCTCTTGTGAAACAATTTATCCGAACTGCCATGTGTTGGACAGTAACGTTAACGTTAATTGATACTTTTCAATCGTCAATTCGACCGCTTCATGTCATTTTTGTAACACGGTAAAAACTACTGTTTCATCATTGAGTGCGAGCGTATGCATGCGTGTGCATGATGAACATGCACTGCAGAGGGAGGGAGAGAGTTGCCAGGCGCAGCAAGCACGCCACGCACACGCACACGCCACGCACATGCAAGATGTGTGTCCCGGCCGTTAGACCGAATGAGACAGTGAAGAAAAAGTAGGCTAATGACAGCACACACGGAGTTAACAAAACTATAGAACATGTATGAGCTGATTGTTTCGCTGGGTGTGTTCATCATTCTGAAATGGTCACAGAGCACATCTGAGCTGTGTGCTCAGACAGGAGCAGCAGAGGGGCGTGGCAGTCAGTGCGCTCACTTCACTGTGGCTGCAGCAGGTGTTCAGCTGTGTGTGTGCTTCGCTGCGGAATGCGTTTGATCAGACATCAGGTAGATAAAATCAACATGAACCATGTGTTTATTTCCAAATCTAGCTTGATTAATACTTGCCCCATCATTTAATATACTTATGTTACATTGCTGACCACGAATGAGGGGGGGGGGTCGCCACATTGGCAACACTGTTATATGCAAATTAACATGGAAATTGACCGTTTAACCGACATGCTTAACCGACCAAAGACGTTCTCGGCGGTTAACCGGTTAACGGTTAACCGTCGACATCCCTACCTTACACACAACACAACACAACACCAGGCCAGAGTCCCATCAAACGGTCTGATCATCTAATTTAACCAAAATCCCCAATACAAAAATACCATTGAGTTTGAGTAAGAGCTGGACGTGCTCATGTGGACTCATGTGCTATATTGTGGTGAGAGACATGATCGCAGGAGGAAATGAGCCAGCTGGCTGTGATGTCATGTGATGTCATGTGATGTCATGTGATGTCATGTGATGTCATGTGATGTCAACACACAGAGCAGAGTCTTCTGAGCTCTTCTTCCAAACCACACTGCCGTCATCACCGCCACATTTTACAACTTACAAAATGCTGCAACATGATGGACTGTCTTACGCACTCTCTCTCTTTAGACACACACACGCGTGCATACACACACACACACGCACACGCACGCACGCACACACACACACACACACACACACACACACACACACACACACACACACACACACACACACACACACACACACACACACACACACACACACACACACAGTCCAGTGGGTTACTGACTTTAAATACGTTTCTCAGAAAGAGAATTAGGAAAGGTTGTCTCCTCTCTCTCTCTCTTCTATACTGTCTCTCCCTGCCGATGTCTCTCTCTCTCTCTCTCTCTTCTATACTGTCTCTCCCTGCCGATGTCTCTCTCTCTCTCTCTCTCTTCTATACTGTCTCTCCCTGCCGATGTCTCTCTCTCTCTCTCTCTCTTCTATACTGTCTCTCCCTGCCGATGTCTCTCTCTCTCTCTCTCTCTTCTATACTGTCTCTCCCTGCCGATGTCTCTCTCTCTCTCTCTCTCTCTCTCTCACTCCAACAGATCTTCAGCTGTCTCTTGTCACTCCCTAGCATTTCATGGCTTACCCACAACACGCGCGCGCACGCACGCACGCACACACACACACACACACACACACACACACACACACACACACACATCTTCGTAGTTCTTCGTAGAATAGACAGGATATCTAATAGCTGCTGAGTAAACTTAATCCTGAACTGCTGAGCGGGCTGTTTCAAGCCAGCATTATCAGTCTAAACAGACTTAGACTTGAATTAGTAGTATAGTATTAGTCGTCCTAGTAGCATAGACAGGATATCGAATAGCTGCTGATTAAACTTAGTCATGAATTAGTAGTATAGTATTAGGGTGGCTACAGACTACAAGATCGTCATCAGTCTCTGTTCCTTTCACACTATACAACTGCCTGTGTTGTAACCAGGAGTCTGAGTCATTTTGCTTTTCACACTATATGACTGAGTTGTGACAGGGTCACACATTGCAAGATATTTCACTTGGAGAATCAGAACCAGAACCAGTCTGCAAACGGTGCAACGGTGCAATTTGGCACAGCGCCACCTACTGGCAACACAAAAAGTGGTTTATCTTGAGAACCGTTCATCCGATTGACTTCAAACTTGGGGAGTGTGCTCCTGGGAACCCGAAGTAGTGTGGCACTGCCTGAATTTCTTGCAAATCTTGCAATTTCCCGCACCACCTACTGGCAACATAAAAAGCAGTTTATCTCAAGAAACATTTGTTCGGAGTGCGCTGCTCGGACCCCGATGAAATGCAGCACCGCACTCCATGCAATTTGGACTTATTCCAGGACTGTCTGTATGTCTGTCCTTCGCGTATCTTGAGAACCGTTTGTTGGATCGACTTCAAACTTGCGCTTAGGGGGACCTGACAGAGTGCAGTGTGTGTGCGGGGGGGAAGCGCCCACGGGGTGGTGCATGGGGGGACGGGCACTGCACTAGTATGTATAAATACTAGGGGTGGGAATCACCAGATGCCCACGATACGATACTGAAACGATACTTGAGTCACGATACGATAGTATTGCGATACTGCGATATTTTCGATATTGCGATATATCGATATTGCGATATATTGAATATTGCGATATTTCGATATATTGCGATTTCTTACTTTTTCAACTGCAAATGATGTCCCCAAAGGAAAACTTTGTCAACATCTGGTTTATATTTTTCAGTCTGTACATCTGACTTCAACCATTTTCTTGCAGCATAAAAGACCAACAACTTTCATAAAGTCATGTCATAGTTGCATGCACCTGACAAACTGAACTGTTTGTTACAGTCTACTTACAGTCCACCTTAACTGGATGTGTGTGTGGACTACTGTACTTAGGTAGTTTTTGCAACTTCACTTACACAAAACATCTTGTGCAGTCCAGTCCATTCAGTAACTGGAGAATTTGTAAATTACTGTTATGACAAAACTGTTACTGTTAAAACAAAATGAAAATATGTTACCGTTTGTTTACTGCTGGCCTTGGAACTAAAGTTTATAGTAGCCCGGTGGCCTGGCATGGCCTGCAAAAAAAAAAAAAAAACTTTTTTTTTTTTTTTTTTTTTTTTTTTTTTGCAATATCGATACTTGGCGTCCAAATATCGATACAATATCGTCAGGCAAAATATCGCGATACTGTGGTGTATCGATTTTTTCCCCCACCCCTAATAAATACAATGAAATTCTTGTGCTCGGAGCACCCTCAGCCTAAACACACCCTCAGCCTAAACACACCCTCAGCCTAAACACACAAGGACGGTGGTGGAGTTGACAGTTGAAGGTACTGCATTTTGGTTTGATCTGATGGGCAATGCTGAGATGTTTGATCATTGATGCTGAGATGTTTGATCATTGATGTTATACAAGAATTCACCTTGTCACATATTCATTTTCGCTTCAGGCTTATCTTTGACTTTTGTGAAATGTAGCCTTTGACCACTTTGCACGTTCAGCCATCCAGTCTGTCAAGCAACCAACATGAACGAGGGGGGTGTGCCACGTGATGCCGACTCCTGACCACTATCCAGATTCCAGATCACCGGATACAGGTCACATTTAAACACCAGGTGTAAATGGGGTGTTATAGAGCTGCTGGCCTTGCTGGTAGGTATTTGAGTCACAAGCCGAAACGAGCATAAGAACCAGCGATCCACCACAGCTATGAGACCTTCAAAGATGTTGTTAGTTCCCCCCGCCCCCTCCTGCACTGCCTCTTTAAGGTCTGGAAAGCCCCGCCCCCTCCTGCACTGCCTCTTTAAGGTCTGGAAAGCCCTGCCCACCTGCTGTGCTGGAGCTGCGTTCTCACTCTGTTCTGTTTCTATCTGTTTCCACCAGACTGACCTTTCTGCCTCCTTGTTTTCAGGTTGCTGTACCTCACCGTTACTGACACACAGGCTCCGCCTCCTTGTTTTCAGGTTGCTGTACCTTACCGTTACCGACACACAGGCTTGCATTCCTCACCCCCAACACAACCATCAGTCTCACGGCCTGTCACAAAGATTTGAATAATATTTGCCTCCACACTCTTGGAGCTAGAAGGTCCTCAGGAGGTAGGCGTTCCTCAGAGAACTATCTGGGTTGCCCTGTACAACCTCACCCCTGTAACTTTTTTTTTTTTCAATCTTATCCTATATTTATAATGAGTTATAATATCTTAAAGGAGAATTCTGTTTTTTTTTACACCCTGGACCTTATTTCCAGCTTTAAATGTGATGTTTATGTCACCCTGACAATTTGGGTTTGATTAGCATCAGCAGAAACGGGGCATCTGAAATTATCAATGATCAAATGTTCAAACTGATGATGTTTCTGCTGATGCATCAAACCCAGGGTGTCAGGGTGACAGGGTGACATACAGTACATACAGTACATACAGTACATACAGTACATACAGTACATACAGTACATACAGTACATACAGTACATACAGTACTGTAAACATCACATTTAAAGCTGGAAATAAGATCCAGGGTGTAAAAAAAAACAGAATTCTCATTTAAGGAGTGTTGTGTATGAAATGAACTGTAAATAAACATGCCTACTGTTTATAATCTTGGGCGTTGAGCAGAATACAAATATACTTATTCGGAAAGCACAAATAGTGCTAATATTCCAAAGTTATGTTTTTGGGAAGAAGAACAAACATGTGAAATACCAGCGCGCAGGTCAGGACTCGTATAGCGTAGCGAGGTTACATCACCCTCTCTCCTCTGCGCTGTCTCAGATATTCAGCTATTTAGAATCAGAACAGAATTTATTTTCTTTCTTTTCTTTGTCTCAGTAGATCTGTTCTGAATCACTTGGTTTGACCAAGTAAAACTATTTTTATAAGGATTTTATGAAAATTCTATTCTATTCTATTCTATTCTATGGAAAAATTAATGGCAGAAAATATCTTGGTGCATATGCCGAACCTGGAAGAGAGTGTGACTTTAGTACCCTATACCCTCAAATTAATGCAATAAAAAACAAAAACATGATTGTGATAATTTTGTTGGTCAAGAAATACAGAGACAAATACAAATACTGGGCTCTCTGCACATCCCTATGTTGTGCAATGTTTCATCTGACGGTTAGCAGCAACCCTCCATGTTGAATTCATGTGTGGTGGCCTGCAAAAACCCTTCACATGGTGGGACTTTGACATTTTCATTTTTTGACAATTCAATAAATTAAAAACACTCCCCTATATATAACTTTCCAATGACTGAGATAGCTCTCTCAGATCAAAAGTTACGAGTATTTTAATCTGTTATGTGTCTAAAAGTAAAACGTGAGGAAAATGGCTATAAACATTCCACAAAGTATTTTCACAGTGGCATTCCACCAAAACCATAAAAATAAATACTTTCCCCTTTGTTTTATGAAAATAATTATTCGCCAAGATGAGATGAAATTAACCAAATCAGTCAAAATCTCAAAATAGCAGTGACATGTGAAGGGTTTACATTCAAACTCAATACGGTTCATTCATTTATCTCTTTCTTTTCTTCTTCTTTTTTCTTTACTTGACTTGGTCTTGTTACTAACAGGCTTTGTGGAACCTTTCGCAACCACAGGTGGGGCAACCACAGGTGGGGCAACCCCATACGGTTCCTTGAAGTCAAAGGCAATTTCATTAACTACGACCACGCTGCAATGGATGAATGGTTTATGAGAAGAGGTCGAAGGGGGAGGGGATGAAGGGATGAAGGGGTCGAGGGGAAGGGATGAAGGGGTCGAGATGACTGGAAAGGAAGTATGAGTAGGTGTCTCAAGGAACCGGGGAATGAGACTCTGGATGGGGGAACTGCCTCGGCGATGGATGCTCTTCATGGTCTTCATGGCTCCATCTTATCCCCTGTGGTATATTGGGGGTTGGGTGGGAGGGATGAGTTGATGAAGGGGTTGGGTGGGAGGTGGGAGGTGGGAGGGATGAGTTGAACTGAGATGAGAGCGAGAAACGATGATGGTTTGAGGCGTATAAGTGGAGGTGGAGCGAGTGATTGAATGAGGGCAGAGCGAGGGATTGAATAATTGAACGATTGAATGAGTGTTTGGTTGTGGCGTGGCCTTGTTCCCCAACTTTAGTTATATCATAATTTCATATGGCCTTGAGCTTCTGAGGGTTCTTCCAGGAACCTTCAGTGATGTTGTGCTCTTCAGTGTGGAAAAGGCAACGCACAAACCTAAATTCCTCAGGATTGCTCAAGAGCGTGGTGGTATTCAAACCCGCAGCGCTGCAGGAGCAACATTTGAATGAGATTTGCATGGCCCGAGGCGGCCGCATCGCTTTGCATCCAGCCATGAGGCAACCTTAACGTTGAGAACATTCCTGCCATCGTCTCTGTGTGCAGGGACAGAAGAAAGACCTCACTGTAAAATTGACAAATCACAGCGCTCTCTCTCTCTCTCTCTCTCTGTCACACACACACACACACACACACACGCACGCACACGCACGCACACACACACACACACACACACACACACACACACACAATCAGCCAGCAGCAACTCCTGTCACTTGACCGGGCCGGGTGTATACTTTTCCCAACTGGGTTTAGATGAAACCAGGCCCCAAACTAATTGATTGGTCACCACAAATGCTTCTTCCTGAGAATGTGTGGCAAGTAAAAAAGATGTGGTTAAGATTAGGGTTTTCTTATTTAACCAAACCCTAAGCCTACCCAAATGGTTGTACTTGCCTAAACCTAATGTTTGAAAATAAGAAAAATGCTTGTTAAAAACATGTGTGTGGTTTGAGTCATCAGATTGGAAGGCAAGCACCTTACCCATTAATTAAGCCGAAACACAACCTGAGCTGAACTCCGCCCCCCCCGTTGGGAAAACGCGACTGGGCCAATCAGGAAGACACCACTTGTGTTCTTGGGGAGAACGTTCTTGGTAGTCGTTCTTGGAAGAATGAAGTCGCTAGGTCACAAGCACACATATGGCTCATTTCCACCACATTTTACAGCCCTGCACAGCCCGTCACCACTCGGCTCTACTTGTTTCAACCCGATGGACGTTTTGCTTCCACCGCTGGTCATCTGCCCCCGCCCACACCTGGTCGTCATAGCGACCGCATATCTGCCCTCCGCCCATATTCCGAAGTAGGCTATAACATAACGTTACAATTAAATCCATACACAGAACTTTTAAACTGTTTATGAAATACTGGTGCCTCTAAATGACCTACAGTGTACATGGGCAAATGTGACAATCGGCCAGGAGAATGGATTGTTGTTAGTCAAAACTCACATGCGCTGCTCGAGGGACGGGCGCGAGGGACGGGGGTTGCGCTAGAGTGAAGCCTGTACCCCGGCGGCCTCACCAGGCAAGACCGCGGCTTCGTTTTTTCCTTTAGCGGAGCCGACACAGCACTCAACTACAAGCGCTTCCTGAGCAGCGGACTTTTGGACAATTGAAACCACCGCCACGATTTTATTTCACCAGGGCCGAAGGCAGCAACACAAAAGACTGATGGAAAAGCATAACAGAAGAGAAGGTAAGCTCCACTAAACTGGTATGCAGCACTGCATTGACAGTCAGTAGGATAGACAGAGTAAACACGATTCTGCCTGACCAATCAGTCGTCCACAATGTTTTCACGTCACCGTATGAACCCGGGTTCACAGAATAGAACCTCGACGAGGCAGGTACGAAAAGTAGCACGACTCGACCCCAACTCAACCCGGACTGTCCCCGTTTTTGATCGGTGGAATGAGACAAAAAAGCGAGACGAGCTGGGCGGGGCCGCGTTGATACCAGCGGTGGAAATGGGCCAATACAGCACAGCACAGTACAGTACAGTACAGTACAGTTACATACTGTAACACCATCGGTTAAGAAAAAACAATCTTGAGAGATGAGTTGAGCTGCGACTGATGATGTTTCACAGGGACCCAAGAACAGACAAGAACCCATATTGAGAATAAAGAGCCATGAATACACACACACACACACACACACACACACACACACACACACACACACACACACTGAGGAGGAAAGGAGTAAATCTTAATACATTGACAAACAAACAAATGACCTATAGGGTCCTAACACCACCTAACTAAAGAAAGAACACACCATTTCACCACAGAGGTTGTTGGGTTGAGGCTTCAAGTCAAGGCTGTTGTAACGTCATGAAAAAGTGAGGAGACGACCCGATGCAAGCCAACGAGAACCGTCATCACAACACCACCACAAAAGGTGGGAGGAGTCCCGTGATCTGTCTAATCTAATCCAATCACATCAATTGTATTTGTGCAGCTCTTAATCACAGCTGCAGTCTCAAAGGATTTCACACAAGTGAACACGGAAAATGCAAAACAAAAAGAAACCGCACGAAAACCCCATTAGAGGAAGGGGGGAAAAGAAATCATCATGAGAAACTGGGTGAGAAAAGGAGAATATGAGTAACTCTCTGTTCCTCACATCTATTCTATTCTATTCTATTCACATTCTACTTTTATTCTGAATCATTACAGTTTCTATTCTATTCTATTATTATATATTATATTATATATAAAAAAAACACATTCACGCTTCAAAAATCATAGGAGTGGTCCTCATTTGTGAAGATGATCTAGCTGAACACAAAGTTATATATATATATATATATATATATATATATATATATATATATATATATATATATTACACCTCGCAATAGTTCTCGAAATTAAGGTTCTGGATTAAGCAATGCTGTAGAGTTGCAGCAGAATAGAGTGTTTGTGATGTACTAAGGAGAACCAGCCCACTTCCTGGAACTCTCATTGGAACTAGCTTGAGTCACGTGACGATCAAGCATTTTGCTCTGGTTCATCCGTCATCCAGGCCCTGCAAACTTTGTGTTCAGCAACATCATCTTCACAAGTGAGGACCACTCCTATGATTTTTGAAGCGTAAAGTGTTTTTTTAAATCATAGTTTTCACAAAATGCTTCAAAAGTCATAAAAGTGGACCTCATTTGTGAAGATGATTTTGCTGAACACAAAGTTAGCAGTTTTAAACGTGTGTTAACCACAGACCTTATCTCATGCATTTAACCAAAATCCCCATACAAAAATCCCATTGACTTTTAGACTTGGGAAGCGGAGCTAGCATGGAGCTAGCATGGAGCTAGCATGGAGCTAGCATGGAGCTAGCATGGAGCTAGCATGATGGCCTACAGAAATATGTCATACCTGCGGTACTCTATTATAATGTCTGTAGTACAGACAAATTGCTTTAATTGAAGTTTTCAATTAAAGCTATACGTGACATGTGTCCATTTGTAGCACAAGATGTCCCGTAGCTAGGGATAGGAAGGTCGTACAGAGTGGGGATCCGAGGGGAGTGGCTAGGGGGATGTGGGTAGTGGGAAGGAATGGGGTAGGGCTATGGAAATGGGGCTGTAGCTAGGGATATGAAGGTCATAGAGGTCACCGCTTTTGTACAGGTACACACATATCAGAAATCATGTGATCGCTTTGCCACAAAGCTATTACATTTTCTCAGATGACAGATGATGATGATGACAGATGACGCCTACTTCAACACCTGGGCGTGACTTTTTATTTCAAGGGAAGTTTTGTTGTTTTGGTAGTGTGGAGGTAAAGCACCTTAGCTTGTGGAATTACAGCACTGCAAGCCCAATGTCTCTCTCTCTCTCTCTCTCTCTCTCTCTGTCTCTCTCACTCCCTCTCTCTGTTTCACTCGTATGCTGTTGTCTGTGGTTTCCTGCAGTGTTCATCCTTTTCTTTTTTGTCATTCATCAGTCATCTCTCCTCTCTCAACTCCTCCTCCGCTCAGCTTTCTCTTTTCATCTCTCCACCTCTCTCTTTACCTCAACCCCCCTCTCTCTCATCATCTCTGTATTGTCAAAGTCTTTCTTTGTTTGCTTTTCAAACTCAGTCCTGCAGAAGAGTGTGAGAGAAGCCATGTGAAGCAGCAGGTTCCATAAATAGCAGCAGTGATAGTCAACTGAAGCTCCCAGGGGAAACAGCTTGAGAAAAGCCCCAGTCCTGCAGCCTGGGCCCTGCAGCCTGGGCCCTACAGCCTGGGCCCTCCAGCCTGGGCCCTACAGCCTGGGCCCTACAGCCTGGGCCCTACAGCCTGGGCCCTCCAGCCTGGGCCCTACAGCCTGGGCCCTACAGCCTGGGCCCTACAGCCTGGGCCCTGTAGCCTGGGCCCTCCAGCCTGGGCCTGGCAGTCTTGGCCCTGCAGCCTGGGCCTTGCAGCCCCAGCCCTCCAGCCTGGGCCCTGCAGCCTGGGCCCTACCGCCTGGGCCCTGCAGCCTGGGCCCTCCAGCCTGGGCCCTACAGCCTGGGCCCTACAGCCTGGGCCCTCCAGCCTGGGCCCTGCAGCCTGGGCCCTGCAGCCTGGGCCCTACAGCCTGGGCCCTCCAGCCTGGGCCCTGCAGCCTGGGCCCTGTAGCCTGGGCCCTACAGCCTGGGCCCTGCAGCCCCAGCCCTCCAGCCTGGGCCCTGCAGCCTGGGCCCTCCAGCCTGGGCCCTACAGCCTGGGCCCTGCAGCCTGGGCCCTGCAGCCTGGGCCCTCCAGCCTGGGCCCTGTAGCCTGGGCCTGGCAGCCCCAGCCCTCCAGCCTGGGCCTGGCAGCCCCAGCCCTCCAGCCTGGGCCCTGCAGCCTGGGCCCTCTAGCCTGGGCCTGGCAGCCTCAGCCCTCCAGCCTGGGCCCTCCAGCCTGGGCCCTGTAGCCTGGGCCTGGCAGCCTCAGCCCTCCAGCCTGGGCCCCCCAGCCTGGGCCCTGTAGCCTGGGCCTGGCAGCCTCAGCCCTCCAGCCTGGGCCTTGCAGCCTCAGCCCTCCAGCCTGGGCCTTGCAGCCTGGGCCCTCCAGCCTGGGCCCTGTAGCCTGGGACTGGCAGCCCTCCAGCCTGGGCCTGGGGGCTGAGGCTCGGGCACATGCAGATGAGGAGTGGGTGTTTTTCAGAAAGAAGCGGCTCTGCTGTGCTGCTGCGGTCGTATTGTCGTAACCTGAAAAATCCCCTGGAACCCCCATGGCAGCAGTAAATCCTCTTTGTTGTTCAAATGCATGCTGGGAAAAAGTGAGAATCTACTGAACCACTCATTCACTCATGACACATTCAGGACCACAATGGAAATCAGTTTAACGACTTTATTGTGATCTCCAGATTAATTATTTTATGCTGTATGCTTGTTGGTGTATTGTATTTTTTTATTTGTCAAATAAAATCAATCAATCAGTTCACTAAACATCTACAGTATAGGATGAGCTAAACGCAGGGGTTTTCAAAGTCTGAGACTGTGGGCCTCCCCTCAGACAAAGCTTGGAAAAATGGGTCTCCCCCTAGTAGTAGTATTTATTTATTTGTCCTTTCGGAAAGTTGTCCTGCATCTGTAGCAGTCAGACAAAACACAGCACAAGACAAGACAATACAATACAGACAAGATACAATACAGTACAAACAAGATACAATACAGTACAAACAAGATACAATACAGTACAAACAAGATACAATACAATACAGACAAGATACAATACAATACAAACAAGATACAATACAGTACAAACAAGATACAATACAATACAGACAAGATACAATACAATACAAACAAGATACAATACAGTACAAACAAGATACAATACAGTACAAACAAGATACAATACAGTACAAACAAGATACAATACAATACAGACAAGATACAATACAATACAAACAAGATACAATACAATACAGACAAGATACAATACAGTACAGACAAGATACAATACAGTACAAACAAGATACAATACAGTACAGACAAGATACAATACAATACAGACAAGATACAATACAGTACAGACAAGATACAATACAGTACAGACAAGATACAATACAGTACAAACAAGATACAATACAGTACAGACAAGATACAATACAATACAGACAAGATACAATACAATACAGACAAGATACAATACAGTACAGACAAGATACAATACAGTACAGACAAGATACAATACAGTACAGACAAGATACAATACAGTACAGTACAAACAAGATACAATACAGTACAAACAAGATACAATACAGTACAGTACAAACAAGATACAATACAGTACAAACAAGATACAATACAGTACAGACAAGATACAATACAGTACAGACAAGATACAATACAGTACAGACAAGATACAATACAATACAGACAAGATACAATACAGTACAGACAAGATACAATACAGTACAGACAAGATACAATACAGTACAGACAAGATACAATACAGTACAGACAAGATACAATACAGTACAAACAAGATACAATACAGTACAGACAAGATACAATACAGTACAGACAAGATACAATACAGTACAGACAAGATACAATACAGTACAGTACAAACAAGATACAATACAGTACAGACAAGATACAATACAGTACAGACAAGATACAATACAGTACAGACAAGATACAATACAGTACAGTACAAACAAGATACAATACAGTACAGTACAGACAAGATACAATACAGTACAGACAAGATACAATACAGTACAAACAAGATACAATACAGTACAAACAAGATACAATACAGTACAGACAAGATACAATACAGTACAAACAAGATACAATACAGTACAGACAAGATACAATACAGTACAGACAAGATACAATACAATACAGACAAGATACAATACAGTACAAACAAGATACAATACAGTACAGACAAGATACAATACAGTACAGTACAGACAAGATACAATACAGTACAAACAAGATACAATACAGTACAGACAAGATACAATACAGTACAGACAAGATACAATACAGTACAGTACAGACAAGATACAATACAGTACAAACAAGATACAATACAGTACAAACAAGATACAATACAGTACAGACAAGATACAATACAGTACAGTACAGACAAGATACAATACAGTACAAACAAGATACAATACAGTACAGACAAGATACAATACAATACAGTACAAACAAGATACAATACAGTACAAACAAGATACAATACAGTACAGTACAAACAAGTTACAATACAGTACAGACAAGATACAATACAATACAAACAAGATACAATACAGTACAAACAAGATACAATACAGTACAAACAAGATACAATACAGTAGAAACAAGATACAATACAGTACAGACAAGATACAATACAGTACAAACAAGATACAATACAGTACAAACAAGATACAATACAGTACAAACAAGATACAATACAGTACAAACAAGATACAATACAATACAGTACAAACAAGATACAATACAGTACAGACAAGATACAATACAGTACAGACAAGATACAATACAATACAGTACAAACAAGATACAATACAGTACAGTACAAACAAGATACAATACAGTACAAACAAGATACAATACAGTACAGTACAAACAAGATACAATACAGTACAGTACAAACAAGATACAATACAAACAAGATACAATACAGTACAGTACAAACAAGATACAATACAATACAGTACAAACAAGATACAATACAGTACAGACAAGATACAATACAGTACAGACAAGATACAATACAGTACAGTACAAACAAGATACAATACAATACAGTACAGTACAGACCAGATACAATACAGTACAGACAAGATACAATACAATACAGTACAAACAAGATACAATACAGTACAAACAAGATACAATACAGTACAGTACAAACAAGATACAATACAGTACAGTACAGACAAGATACAATACAGTACAGTACAAACAAGATACAATACAGTACAGTACAAACAAGATACAATACAGTACAGTACAAACAAGATACAATACAGTACAGTACAAACAAGATACAATACAGTACAGTACAAACAAGATACAATACAGTGCAAACAAGATACAATACAGTACAGACAAGATACAATACAGTAGAAACAAGATACAATACAGTACAGACAAGATACAATACAGTACAAACAAGATACAATACAGTACAGTACAAACAAGATACAATACAGTACAGACAAGATACAATACAGTACAAACAAGATACAATACAGTACAGACAAGATACAATACAGTACAAACAAGATACAATACAGTACAGACAAGATACAGTACAGTACAAACAAGATACAATACAGTACAGACAAGATACAATACAGTACAAACAAGATACAATACAGTACAGACAAGATACAATACAGTACAAACAAGATACAATACAGTACAGTACAAACAAGATACAATACAGTACAGTACAAACAAGATACAATACAGTACAGTACAAACAAGATACAATACAGTACAGTACAAACAAGATACAATACAGTACAAACAAGATACAATACAGTACAGTACAAACAAGATACAATACAGTACAGACAAGATACAATACAGTACAGTACAAACAAGATACAATAGAGTACAAACAAGATACAATACAGTACAGTACAAACAAGATACAATACAGTACAAACAAGATACAATACAGTACAGTACAAACAAGATACAATACAGTACAAACAAGATACAATACAGTACAGTACAAACAAGATACAATACAGTACAGTACAAACAAGATACAATACAGTACAGTACAAACAAGATACAATACAGTACAGTACAAACAAGATACAATACAGTACAGACAAGATACAATACAGTACAGTACAAACAAGATACAATACAGTACAGAACAAACAAGATACAATACAGTACAGTACAAACAAGATACAATACAGTACAGTACAAACAAGATACAATAGAGTACAAACAAGATACAATACAGTACAGTACAAACAAGATACAATACAGTACAAACAAGATACAATACAGTACAGTACAAACAAGATACAATACAGTACAGTACAAACAAGATACAATACAGTACAGTACAAACAAGATACAATACAGTACAGTACAAACAAGATACAATACAGTACAGTACAAACAAGATACAATACAGTACAGTACAAACAAGATACAATACAGTATACAGTACAGTACAAACAAGATACAATACAGTACAGTACAAACAAGATACAATACAGTACAGACAAGATACAATACAGTACAGTACAAACAAGATACAATACAGTACAGTACAAACAAGATACAATACAGTACAGTACAAACAAGATACAATACAGTACAAACAAGATACAATACAGTACAAACAAGATACAATACAGTACAGTACAAACAAGATACAATACAGTACAGACAAGATACAATACAGTACAGTACAAACAAGATACAATAGAGTACAAACAAGATACAATACAGTACAGTACAAACAAGATACAATACAGTACAAACAAGATACAATACAGTACAGTACAAACAAGATACAATACAGTACAGACAAGATACAATACAGTACAGACAAGATACAATACAATACAGTACAGTACAAACAAGATACAATACAGTACAGTACAAACAAGATACAATACAGTACAGTACAAACAAGATACAATACAGTACAAACAAGATACAATACAGTACAGACAAGATACAATACAGTACAGTACAAACAAGATACAATACAGTACAGTACAAACAAGATACAATACAGTACATTACAAACAAGATACAATACAGTACAGTACAAACAAGATACAATACAGTACAGTACAAACAAGATACAATACAGTACAGACAAGATACAATACAGTACAAACAAGATACAATACAGTACAGTACAAACAAGATACAATACAGTACAAACAAGATACAATACAGTACAGTACAAACAAGATACAATACAGTACAGACAAGATACAATACAGTACAGTACAAACAAGATACAATAGAGTACAAACAAGATACAATACAGTACAGACAAGATACAATACAGTACAGTACAAACAAGATACAATACAGTACAGACAAGATACAATACAGTACAGACAAGATACAATACAGTACAGACAAGATACAATACAGTACAAACAAGATACAATACAGTACAAACAAGATACAATACAGTACAAACAAGATACAATACAGTACAGACAAGATACAATACAGTACAAACAAGATACAATACAGTACAAACAAGATACAATACAGTACAGACAAGATACAATACAGTACAAACAAGATACAATACAGTACAGACAAGATACAATACAGTACAGACAAGATACAATACAGTACAAACAAGATACAATACAGTACAAACAAGATACAATACAGTACAGACAAGATACAATACAGTACAAACAAGATACAATACAGTACAAACAAGATACAATACAGTACAAACAAGATACAATACAGTACAGACAAGATACAATACAGTACAAACAAGATACAATACAGTACAGTACAAACAAGATACAATACAGTACAGACAAGATACAATACAGTACAGACAAGATACAATACAGTACAAACAAGATACAATACAGTACAAACAAGATACAATACAGTACAGACAAGATACAATACAGTACAAACAAGATACAATACAGTACAAACAAGATACAATACAGTACAAACAAGATACAATACAGTACAGACAAGATACAGTACAGTACAAACAAGATACAATACAGTACAGACAAGATACAATACAGTACAAACAAGATACAATACAGTACAAACAAGATACAATACAGTACAGACAAGATACAATACAGTACAAACAAGATACAATACAGTACAAACAAGATACAATACAGTACAAACAAGATACAATACAGTACAGACAAGATACAATACAGTACAGACAAGATACAATACAGTACAGACAAGATACAATACAGTACCGACAAGATACAATACAGTACAAACAAGATACAATACAGTACAGACAAGATACAATACAGTACAAACAAGGTACAGTACAGTACAAACAAGATACAATACAGTACAGTACAAACAAGATACAATACAGTACAGACAAGATACAATACAGTACAAACAAGATACAATACAGTACAGACAAGATACAATACAGTACAAACAAGATACAATACAGTACAAACAAGATACAATACAGTACAAACAAGATACAATACAGTACAGACAAGATACAATACAGTACAAACAAGATACAATACAGTACAAACAAGATACAATACAGTACAGACAAGATACAGTACAGTACAGACAAGATACAATACAGTACAAACAAGATACAATACAGTACAGACAAGATACAATACAGTACAGACAAGATACAATACAGTACAAACAAGATACAATACAGTACAGACAAGATACAATACAGTACAAACAAGATACAATACAGTACAAACAAGATACAATACAGTACAGACAAGATACAATACAGTACAAACAAGATACAATACAGTACAAACAAGATACAATACAGTACAGACAAGATACAATACAGTACAGACAAGATACAATACAGTACAAACAAGATACAATACAGTACAAACAAGATACAATACAGTACAAACAAGATACAATACAGTACAGACAAGATACAATACAGTACAAACAAGATACAATACAGTACAAACAAGATACAATACAGTACAAACAAGATACAATACAGTACAAACAAGATACAGTACAGTACAAACAAGATACAATACAGTACAGACAAGATACAATACCGTACAAACAAGATACAATACAGTACAGACAAGATACAATACAGTACAAACAAGATACAATACAGTACAAACAAGATACAATACAGTACAGTACAAACAAGATACAATACAGTACAGACAAGATACAATACAGTACAGACAAGATACAATACAGTACAAACAAGATACAATACAGTACAAACAAGATACAATACAGTACAAACAAGATACAATACAGTACAAACAAGATACAATACAGTACAGACAAGATACAATACAGTACAAACAAGATACAATACAGTACAGACAAGATACAATACAGTACAGACAAGATACAATACAGTACAAACAAGATACAATACAGTACAAACAAGATACAATACAGTACAAACAAGATACAATACAGTACAAACAAGATACAATACAGTACAGACAAGATACAATACAGTACAAACAAGATACAATACAGTACAAACAAGATACAATACAGTACAGACAAGATACAATACAGTACAGACAAGATACAATACAGTACAGACAAGATACAATACAATACAGACAATATACAATACAGTACAAACAAGATACAATACAATACAGACAAGATACAATACAGTACAGTACAAACAAGATACAATACAGTACAGACAAGATACAATACAGTACAGACAAGATACAATACAGTACAGACAAGATACAATACAGTACAGACAAGATACAATACAGTACAGACAAGATACAATACAGTACAGACAAGATACAATACAGTACAGACAAGATACAATACAGTACAGACAAGATACAATACAGTACAGACAAGATACAATACAGTACAGACAAGATACAATACAATACAAACAAGATACAATACAGTACAGACAAGATACAATACAGTACAGACAAGATACAATACAGTACAAACAAGATACAATACAGTACAAACAAGATACAATACAGTACAGACAAGATACAATACAGTACAGACAAGATACAATACAATACAAACAAGATACAATACAGTACAGACAAGATACAATACAGTACAATACAAACAAGATACAATACAGTACAGACAAGATACAATACAGTACAGACAAGATACAATACAGTACAATACAAACAAGATACAATACAGTACAGACAAGATACAATACAATACAATACAAACAAGATACAATACAGTACAGACAAGATACAATACAGTACAAACAAGATACAATACAGTACAGTACAGTACAATACAGTACAACACAATGCCACAACAATATGTCAAATAATAACAAAGGATATGATCACAAAGTGCTTCGTAACCAACCCCACCCCAGTGGAAAAAAGTAAATAAATAAATTACAAGAGCTCTGGTCATGTGTTCAGAGCTTATTAAGCAGGCCAATACTGGATGGTATGAAAGATCTCTGGGCACGGGAGGTCTGTAAAGGCGGTACCCTGTACCTCCGTCCTGATGGCAACAGTTTATATTCAGCGCTGAGAGGGTGTGATGTGTCACTAAAGATTGCCCTCCCCTTCCTGATTACACCAGACTCACAGAGCCACGTCATGCTGAGTTGTTGTTGGCCTACAATCTTGCTAGACATATTAACAACCTTATTTAGTTTGCTCTTGTTAGCGATTGACAATGAGAAAAACCAAGCAATAAAACAAAAACTGAGGATACTCTCTATAAATGAGCGATAGAAAATAATCATTATATCTCTGTCCACTCCCAACTGTCGAAGCTTCCGTAGGAAGTAGAGTCGTTGTAATCCCTTCCTGTAGATGACACCTGTGTTTGAATCCCATGTCAGTTTTCTATCGATTACTGTCCCCAGATATTTATATTCATCTACGACTTCAATACGGTCACCACCAATGACTGTCTGTTGATGTGTCCCTCCTTTTGTTCTGAAATCAAAAATAATTTCCTTAGTTTTTTTAACTGTAGGAAACTACGTATGACACCAATTTACAAACTCATCCACACATTTACGGTATTTCATTTCATCATTATTTGTGATCAGACCAACAATCACTGTATCGTCAGCAAATTTAACATTGAAAACATCAGTTGAGTTGAGGTTATATAGTTTACTTGCTTAGTTTCGCTAAATTCTTGGATGCTTATGGGATCATGAATCATGATTATTTGATCTGATATTGCTGTTTGTCATACTTCAGATTACACCAATAAGAGCAAGTCTGTCTCAAGGCATTTATTTGATTCATACTATGGGAAAGTGGGAAAATCATAGAAATGATCCAGAACTACTCTTCTACTACTACTCTCTCTGAACTATCTCTGTAACCAAATCACACAAATGTAGGCTATTCTATGTGATTTGATAACTTTTGATAACTAATATTTTCTCACGTCCATTGAGCCTGTTTGCAGCCCCCCTGGGGAGACTGAAAACCTCTGGGTTAGAGCATAGCATAAACCTCTGGGTTAGAGCATAGCATAAACCTCTGGGTTAGAGCATAACATAGCATAAACCTCTGGGTTAGAGCATAGCATAAACCTCTGGGTTAGAGCATAGCATAGCATAAACCTGTGGGTTAGAGCATAGCATAAACCTCTGGGTTAGAGCATAGCATAAACCTCTGGGTTAGAGCATAGCATAAACCTCTGGGTTAGAGCATAGCATAAACCTCTGGGTTAGATCATAGCATAAACCTCTGGGTTAGAGCATAGCATAAACCTCTGGGTTAGAGCATAACATAAACCTCTGGGTTAGAGCATAGCATAAACCTCTGGGTTAGAGCATGGCATAAACCTCTGGGTTAGAGCATAGCATAAACCTCTGGGTTAGAGCATAGCATAAACCTGTGGGTTAGAGCATAGCATAAACCTCTGGGTTAGAGCATAGCATAAACCTCTGGGTTAGAGCATAGCATAAACCTCTGGGTTAGAGCATAGCATAAACCTCTGGGTTAGAGCATAGCATAAACCTCTGGGTTAGAACATAGCATAAACCTCTGGGTTAGAGCATAACATAAACCTCTGGGTTAGAGCATAGCATAAACCTCTGGGTTAGAGCATAACATAAACCTCTGGGTTAGAGCATAGCATAAACCTCTGGGTTAGAGCATAGCATAAACCTCTGGGTTAGATCATAGCATAAACCTCTGGGTTAGATCATAGCATAAACCTCTGGGTTAGAGCATAGCATAAACCTCTGGGTTAGAGCATAGCATAAACCTCTGTGTTAGAGCATAGCATAAACCTCTGGGTTAGAGCATAGCATAAACCTCTGGGTTAGAGCATAGCATAAACCTCTGGGTTAGATCATAACATAAACCTCTGGGTTAGAGCATAGCATAAACCTCTGGGTTAGATCATAACATAAACCTCTGGGTTAGAGCATAGCATAAACCTCTGGGTTAGAGCATAGCATAAACCTCTGGGTTAGAGCATAGCATAAACCTCTGGGTTAGAGCATAGCATAAACCTCTGGGTTAGAGCATAGCATAAACCTCTGGGTTAGAGCATAGCATAAACCTCTGGGTTAGAGCATAGCATAAACCTCTGGGTTAGAGCATAGCATAAACCTCTGGGTTAGATCATAACATAAACCTCTGGGTTAGAGCATAGCATAAACCTCTGGGTTAGAGCATAGCATAAACCTCTGGGTTAGAGCATAGCATAAACCTCTGGGTTAGAGCATAGCATAAACCTCTGGGTTAGAGCATAACATAGCAGAAACCTCTGGGTTAGAGCATAGCATAAACCTCTGGGTTAGAGCATAGCATAAACCTCTGGGTTAGAGCATAGCATAAACCTCTGGGTTAGAGCATAGCATAAACCTCTGGGTTAGAGCATAGCATAAACCTCTGGGTTAGAGCATAGCATAAACCTCTGGGTTAGAGCATAGCATAAACCTCTGGGTTAGAGCATAGCATAAACCTCTGGGTTAGAGCATAGCATAAACCTCTGGGTTAGAGCATAGCATAAACCTCTGGGATAGAGCATAGCATAAACCTCTGGGTTAGAGCATAGCATAAACCTCTGGGTTAGAGCATAGCATAAACCTCTGGGTTAGAGCATAGCATAAACCTCTGGGTTAGAGCATAGCATAACCCTCTGGGTTAGAGCATAGCATAAACCTCTGGGTTAGATCATAGCATAAACCTCTGGGTTAGAGCATAGCATAAACCTCTGGGTTAGAGCATAGCATAAACCTCTGGGTTAGATCATAGCATAAACCTCTGGGTTAGATCATAACATAAACCTCTGGGTTAGATCATAGCATAAACCTCTGGGTTAGAGCATAGCATAAACCTCTGGGTTAGATCATAGCATAAACCTCTGGGTTAGAGCATAGCATAAACCTCTGGGTTAGATCATAGCATAAACCTCTGGGTTAGATCATAGCATAAACCTCTGGGTTAGAGCATAACATAAACCTCAGGGTTAGAGCATAGCATAAACCTCTGGGTTAGAGCATAGCATAAACCTCTGGGTTAGATCATAGCATAAACCTCTGGGTTAGAGCATAACATAAACCTCTGGGTTAGAGCATAGCATAAACCTCTGGGTTAGAGCATAGCATAAACCTCTGGGTTAGAGCATAACATAAACCTCTGGGTTAGAGCATAGCATAAACCTCTGGGTTAGAGCATAGCATAAACCTCTGGGTTAGAGCATAGCATAAACCTCTGGGTTAGAGCATAGCATAAACCTCTGGGTTAGAGCATAGCATAAACCTCTGGGTTAGAGCATAGCATAAACCTCTGGGTTAGAGCATAGCATAGCATAAACCTCTGGGTTAGAGCATAGCATAGCATAAACCTCTGGGTTAGAGCATAGCATAGCATAAACCTCTGGGTTAGATCATAGCATAGCATAAACCTCTGGGTTAGATCATAGCATAGCATAAACCTCTGGGTTAGATCATAGCATAGCATAAACCTCTGGGTTAGATCATAGCATAAACCTCTGGGTTAGAGCATAACATAAACCTCTGGGTTAGAGCATAGCATAAACCTCTGGGTTAGAGCATAGCATAGCATAACCTCTGGGTTAGATCATAGCATAGCATAAACCTCTGGGTTAGATCATAGCATAGCATAAACCTCTGGGTTAGATCATAGCATAGCATAAACCTCTGGGTTATAGCATAGCATAAACCTCTGGGTTAGATCATAGCATAAACCTCTGGGTTAGAGCATAACATAAACCTCTGGGTTAGAGCATAACATAAACCTCTGGGTTAGAGCATAGCATAAACCTCTGGGTTAGAGCATAGCATAGCATAAACCTCTGGGTTAGATCATAGCATAGCATAAACCTCTGGGTTAGATCATAGCATAGCATAAACCTCTGGGTTAGATCATAGCATAAACCTCTGGGTTAGAGCATAGCATAAACCTCTGGGTTAGAGCATAGCATAAACCTCTGGGTTAGAGCATAGCATAAGATAAGATGCTGAAGGAACACATTGAGTTGTTGTAGCTATTGTCCCTGATAAGTGATGAGAAGATGGACACAAACATCTTGATAACACAAACTGGGTTTCCATCCAAATGTATCGCATAATTCAAGCGAATTTTGTGAAAATCCGCAAAATAAAATGCGAATTTATGCATGTTTCCATTCAGTTTTCTTTAGCGAGTTTTGGGAGTCGGCAGGTTGAGCAGTCGGTGGCGCTTCTCGTCAGGAGGAGGCGTAACGTGCCTGTGTGCCTGTTAAGAGATCTCTATCAGCGGAGACCTGCTTTGATTGAGTCATCACCGTCATCGTCATCGTCGTAAAGTCGCCTTCAAAGCATGATGTTAGATTATAACGAACTAGTTGTGTGGCTTAGCCTTCCCAAATGTTGAGGGTCGTTTTTTAGAATTTAATACATAGAATTGGGAACGTTACATTCAATTTCATTCAGACTGCCTGGCGCTAATCGCCACCATTTCCCCCTGGAGTAGCATAAAGCGGAAGTGAAGTCACATCTGGTAGTCATCGTTAATTCGCAAAATCTGTTTCCATTGCAAAAGTTCGCATCTTCCTACTGTCGATACGCTGATAAATCCACCCCCTCCAAGCGTAAAAACATTTATGCGATATTTCGACCTTTATTCGAATTTCTGGTGTTTCCATTCAAGTTTATATTCGCATTTTGGGTAAATGCGAATATCCAGAGGTGGATGGAAACCCAGTTACTGTCTTGTCAATCAGGGTACGCTCATTACAAGGCCATAGCCATGGAGTCAACATTGGGGGACAAAACCTGCTGTCATCATCATGCTCTCTCTCTCTCTCTCTCTCTCTCCTCTCTCTCTCTTTACTTTGAATTCAGCAGAGTGAACATCAAAGAATTATGATCAAAAACAAGTGGTGTTTCTTGCCGTGATGTTCAGGAATGGATTACTAACCATTTCTGATCTGAATGGCAATGATTATTCTGTCTGTCATGAAACATTGACTCACCTCTTGTACGACACGCTATCACACATAAATTGATCTTAGTTACATCACTTTGAATTTGCCATCAAACTGTGCTTTCTAAAGTACAGAGAGTTGTAGCCCATTAGTGCTATAGGTCAACTAGAGGACTAGCTGACCATGCTATTGTCTGTCCTGATTTGTACAACTTTTTATTCTGTATTCTGTGATTTTCTTTCGTACTATTGGATTTAGTATCGCTTGTCATGTTACTATTGTCATTTTTACTATTGCATTTGACTCTTGCTTGCATTTTACTATCGTTTGTATGTATTGTGTAATTGTTTGGACCCCAGGAGGACTAGCGGTCGTCTTGGCGACAGCTAATGGGAATCCTTTTAAATAAACAAATAAACATTCAGGCGTTGTCTCGTCACACACATGGTCTCTGGGTCAGCTTGAGGAAAAACGCAGGCCTGGCGGAGATCTGCACTCCACCAAGTGCACTTTTCTAGTTTTGTATATTTTTGGTCCATAATGAAGTATAACCCCATGGGGGAAACAGAGCAGAGAAGCGTGTGTGTCTGCTCAATCTTCCACTGATATGAAGCCTGTGTTCTGAGCTCCATGTGCACGCGCTAACTGAGCTAGAATTATCTGAATGCAAGATGGCCGACAAGCACACACGCTGTAAGGCAGGTGCTGCGTGTGTGCCAGCCAAACTACCAACTAACCTCTTCAGCGTTTTTAAACGGATGGTATTTCCACACTATGGTTGGATACCAACTATTGTTTTTATATTGTGTCTACTTTTAACCTCAACACGACAACGTTTACCCACCGAATGCGACGGGAAAGCCTGTTCCCCAGCTCATGGGAGCCAGCACCTGCTGTACTCCGCTTTCCCCTTTAGAAAAACTTCCTTTAGTCAGAAGACCCTATCCTTCATGGGAAGCACTCTCTGGAATAATCTACCTCCCTCGATTAGAGAATGCCCGAGTCTCGCCACCTTCAAAGGCCAGTTGAAAATATGGCTTAGATCAAACCAACAATGTGATCACAATTAACATACTTAACATATCATTTGCCATGTTTTGCAGCATGCTCTGTGTGTTTTATTTATTTTAGGTTTCACTAACCTTTTATACTATTAATTTTTTTTGGTACTATTAATTGTGTGTGTTTTAATCATTTTTGGTTTTACTAACTTTCTGTACTTTTAATCTTTGTTGTATTATTAATTTTTCTTTCGCTTTCATGATTACATCAACCTGCCATGGGACTACAGGTGGAAACTAGCCCTTGGGCTACAACCTGGCATATTTACTGTACGGCTGTACTGTTCATTAATGTGTAAAGTCCCAATCTTTAAATAAATGAATCTGAATCTGAATGAGGTTTGTAGAAGGCCAGAGGTGTTTCCAGGCTATGGGGGCGTCTGGGGTGAAGATGAAAGTATGCAATGAGTCACCAGCGTGTGTGTGTGTGTGTGTGTGTGTGTGTGTGTGTGTGTGTGTGTGTGTGTGTGTGTGTGTGTGTGTGTGTGTGTGTGTGTGTGTGTGTACTGTACGTACGTGTGTGCCTACATGTGTGCTTGTGTGTGTGTGTGTGTGTGTGTGTGTGTGTGTGTGTGTGTGTGTGTGTGTGTGTGTGTGTGCTGTACGTACGTGCGTGCCTACGTGTGTGCCTACGTGTGTGCTTGTGTGTGTGTGTGTACTGTACGTACGTGTGTGCCTACGTGTGTGCTTGTGTGTGTGTGTTTTGGGGTTAACTTGCCACACTGCCACCACAACTGAACCATCTGCCAATAAACTATTTGGAAAAAAAAGCGATTGTTAAAAGAAGGTTGCAAACGGCTTTACAGTAAACAAGAACAAACCCACATCCGTACGTCTACAGGAAGGATTTAAAGGATTCAATCTGTTGTTTTTGAATCAAATCCTCCAAACTGTATTCAGAATAGCAGCTGTCTTTCTATCTGAACAGGCCGTGTGTGTGTGTGTGTGTGTGTGTGTGTGTGTGTGTGTGTGTGTGTGTGTGTGTGTGTGTGTGTGTGTGTGTGTGTGTGTACAGCAGGCTGTGTGTTTGTGTGTGTGTGTACAGCAGGCTGTGTGTGTGTGTGTGTGTGTGTGTGTGTGTGTGTGTGTGTGTGTGTGTGTGTGTGTGTGTGTGTGTGTGTGTGTGTGTGTGTGTGTGTGTGTGTGTGTGTGTGTGTGTGTGTGTGTGTGTACAGCAGGCTGCGAGAGGTGCCTGGCTTATCATAATACGCAAAAAGGGA
Source organism: Poromitra crassiceps (assembly GCF_964638095.1). NCBI lineage: Eukaryota > Metazoa > Chordata > Actinopteri > Beryciformes > Melamphaidae > Poromitra > Poromitra crassiceps. The sequence continues at coordinate 13,508,430 of NC_139650.1, read as the reverse complement.
AAATGAGATCATCTACAGTATCTAAATGCTTCTCAAATCCCAATTTGGTGACAAAGCAGAGGGCCCACGGGACCATGACCTTAAAAGCCCCACCACTATCTGGACTGCATGTGTACCAGTATCTGGACTGCATGTGTACCAGTATCTGGACTGCATGTGGACCACTATCTGGACTGCATGTGGACCAGTATCTGGACTGCATGTGGACCACTATCTGGACTGCATGTGTACCAGTATCTGGACTGCATGTGGACCACTATCTGGACTGCATGTGGACCAGTATCTGGACTGCATGTGGACCACTATCTGGACTGCATGTGTACCAGTATCTGGACTGCATGTGGACCACTATCTGGACTGCATGTGGACCACTATCTGGACTGCATGCGGACAACCCAATCGCCAGAAGAAAATGTCGGCATTGTACGTTCGTTGAATCCAAGGAAATGTTCAGCATAAAATAAACAGGAAGAGGTGCTCTGGTGCTACGTCTGAAGATCTGACCAGTGAAACTTAGCGGAGTGAGACAGAAGCTTCCTGAAATCCCAGAGAGGACTTTGACTATACGAGTCTAGCTCTCTGTCCTGGGAGGAACTGAGGAACTCACAGCTGGGATGTTGAGGTTGGAGACAGTACTGGTTACTGGGTGTGTCTGCAGAGTCTGCTCAGAGGAAGAGAGGCATGGAGAACACTGTTCTCTCATGGTAAATACACAGCAGCCTCCCCATCAGATCCAGCCACTGCTCTCCCAGTGAAGAAGAAGCTCCAGAGGGGCAGAGTGAGTCTGGACTATAGAACAGAGGAAAGCTGTAATTCTCTGATCCTGATACTAACATACACGTACACACCAGACGCATATCCCATGCTGAAGCAACGCTGAAGCAACACCTCGCGGAAGCACTTTCATTTCGGCATCCTTGTTAACAGGGGAGACCGATCACACCGGCCACAGAGATCGGATCTATTTTTGCCACGTGACGCGAGCGGCCACATGCAGCCAGGCATGAAGTCAATACAAGTTGTGACCGGCCGGCGTGGAGCAAAACAGAGCGATTCTGCTGGGAATGGCAAAGCTCCTGCTCAATGACGCGCTGCTTCTGAGAGACTTCTGGTGTGAACCAAGCGTAACACACACCGACACACCGACACACGTACACACGTACACACATACACACCGACACACGTACACACGTACACACATACACACATACACACCGATACACCGACACACGTACACACCGACACACCTTGGCTGACAGGAAGTTTCCCTACTTTAGCACTTGGGATAGGATAGACATACTGTAAAGATTTGACCAGTGAAGGTCTCTGTATTAAGTGGAACAGCAAAGTTAGGGGCGTGTGTCCACCAAACAAACATGTAACTGAAAGTATTGAAAGTAAACGTACAAGCAAAACAGCTGCCGGGGCTTGAGTGGAAATCATCTTCTTTGAGTGTTATACTGTAGCAGTTGCCAAGCAATCTGTCCCACATGTCGCCACTCTCCCTCCTTGCCGCGCTATTGGTCAAGAGCTGAGCTCCCTGCGCCACTATTGGCCGAGAGAGAAACAGACAAACTCCCCGCTTGTTCTTTTCACCCCTCGTTCTCCCTCACATGCAGCACACATGACAAGGCGTGCACACGCACGTACGCACACGCGCACGCACACACACACACACGCGCACACACACACACACACACACACACACACACACACACACACACACACACACACACACACAGGCTGAACAGTGTGTGTTTCTTCGAAGAGTTCAGCCAGTGTGTACAGTAACAGGTGGTCCGGGCAGCAGCAGCATGGCTGACTGCCTGACTGTTTACTGAATGAATGACTGACTTATTGTCTGGCTGATTAAATGATAAAGGCTTGGAACTGATCTGATTTTATTGATACCAATGCCATTCTTGATTTGGCTTATCGGGTCCGATCCTTTATCAATTCCCTTTTTTATTACCGATTCTCAATTTTCTGTGTGGAATAAAAAGTAGGCCGACACAAGCAGTCAAGCAGACGATAAAGTAGCCAGCATCGTGATGTCACCCATTGGTTTGTGAACTCCTGTTTTGAAAAGCCTCGAGTTTGGCATTTTTATGCCACCATTTTTATTGTCATTATTATTATTATTATTATTATTATTATTATTATTATTATTATTTTAGCTAGAGAAAACCGCAGCGCTGCCTGTTATTGGTCTGAAGTCAGCATTTGCTTAAACTCTAAATGGGACCACAGGGAAATGAGTCAGTTTGGAACATCCTTCTTGTTGCAGGTTTCCTGCAGCCTTGATGTGGTGACACCAGAGTTGTTGCAATGTGCATGCCGGCATCTATCAAAGGGAATCATGTAAGCGAGCGCCCATCATTTGGAAATCAGTTAAAAGATGAACAGAACTAGCTGTGCACACTCGGAGCACACTTACACACATTTGAGTGATGAACATGGTTGTGCAAAATAATTGCTTATTGTGTTTTCTTTCTACACTTGTATAATATTATTGTTCTATTATCATATAATATTTTGTTATCATTTCTAAAATTTTTTTTTAATAATTTTCATTATTTTACAAAGCATTGTGGTCTTTTAATAAATAAACACTACATTAACACTTCAATTTACAGAAGTTATGTTAATTGGGCCATGCCATCCGATATTCAGTGATTGATCACGCTAATTATAGAGGGATCAGGCGAGCAGCATTTTGGTAAACAAACCACGTCACTGGGTGGCAACGGCAACGGAACCCTATGGAGCCTGAGTTTGAGCAGAACACAAGACGTCTGCTCGGATGTGCGTTTACTGCGGTGGTTAAATCCCCGATCATGTCTGCCTGGGCTGGGCTATCAGCTAAATTCTAACTTTGCTGAATGGATAGAACGGGGGTTTTTACCCCACCCTGACCCCGCCCCCAGCCAGGCTGAGCCAGCTAAACCAGCGTCTATGACGAGACGTGGCCTCAACCTATTAGCAGAGTGTGAGGAGAAATGCAGCGCCACATACAGAACAAGCTGCCACGTCTTGCCAAGAAAGAAGAATGCAACATGTGCACTTCTTTTTCCAGGAAGCAGTCTTATTTTCCTGGTATGTCTAACTGCAACCCAACCCTTTGTTATGGGGGGGGGGGGGGGGGGGGGCGTGTCTTTAAGGTTGTGTTGTTGAGAGAGGGGGGGGGGGGGCGTGTCTTTAAGGTTGTGTTGTTGAGCCTGGGGGGGGGCGTGTCTTTAAGGTTGTGTTGTTGAGCCTGGGGGGGGGGGGGGCGTGTCTTTAAGGTTGTGTTGTTGAGCCTGGGGGGGGGGGGGGGGGCGTGTCTTTAAGGTTGTGTTGTTGAACCTCAACCGCTTCACATCAAACAGCCCCATTATGATGCAGGACAATAGACGGGGGATGGGGGGAGATTAGAGAGAGAGAGAGAGAGAGAGAGAGTGGCTAGAGAGATTGAGGGGCACTTTACACGAGGACGGTTTCCTATGGTGACGGGGAATTATTTTATCGTTAGTGCCTCCCTTTTAGATGGCGACGGCGAATTCGCGCTTAGGAAACGACACATTTTGAAACCACCCTCCAGAGTGGAATTGTTTGATACGCTTCCCGCTGAGGGCTCCATGTAATCGCTTTGAGACGGCACATTTCAGAAACTCTGACGTGCCTGCACACGCGACACACGCGATTACGCCATAGCCGTGCGCGAGTTGGCAACCAAATACAACGTCAGTATGAATGAAGTTTGGCAACATTCAGAATTAAGCTACACTGCGGCCAACTTCAGTTACATGTTCATAACGTTACTGCTGCGAGGAGCGGATGGCTGTACCCGGTCGGCATTTAACGTTAGTTACAAAAGCACGTCGACAGTGTTTTCTCACTGCCAGTAGCCTAACTACAGTAGGGTTTGACAGATAGCACACTCAGGCTCCTGGTCCTCGCTGCTCGTTAAAGATTTCCAATAGGCGTTATTCTGATAAACTGGTCACATATATGTTACGTTCTCACCCGACAAATATTAAAACTTCAAAACAGTTTTTTTTTTTTTTTTTGGCTTGAAAAAAGCTTTTTGGCAAGTCTAAATGACTGCGGAAAGCGTACTCTACTTCCGCGTTTAAAACCGGAAAGACGATTACGAAATGACGTCATGCAGAAGCGTCCTTGTATGGGCAAAGAATAAGCTGATCACACTGCCACCTAGCGACCTGGCATGTACATTACGGTGTTTTAAAAATTCAACAGCGCTCATGTAAACATGGGAGAAGGTGTGAAGGAAAAGGTGTGAAGGAAACGCTATTGTGTCGTTTCTTCCAGAAACTGTCCTCGTGTAAAGGGCCCCTGAGTCTGACTGTGGTCGCCCGTTGCTGCATGTCTGGTAGGTCCAGAGCAGCAGCAGAGTATTTCTCTCTCTCTCCCTTCTCTCTCTCATTCTGTTTTTCTTTCTCTCTCTCTCTCTCTCTCTCTTCTCTCTCTCATTTTGTTTCTCTCTCCCTTCGCTCCCTCATTCTGGTTTTCTTTCTTTCTCTTTCTCTCTCCCTCTCCCTCTCCCTCTCGAGGCCTGCTTAAAGCGAGTGCGGCGCATTAAATTGTAAAACATTGGCTAATTGACACAATGAACTAACCATCCCATCCATCAACGATTGAGACATTTGAATGGCAGAAAGCTGTTGATGCGTGCGCTCATATGGAGAGGAGACGAGCACCACACACACACAGAGTCAACCCCTCAGCAGTGAGTGATATCAGAGAGTAATAGAGTAATTAATCAGCAGTGAGTGATATCAGAGAGTAATAGAGTAATTAATCAGCAGTGAGTGATATCAGAGAGTAATAGAGTAATTAATCAGCAGTGAGTGATATCAGAGAGTAATAGAGTAATTAATCAGCAGTGAGTGATATCAGAGAGTAATAGAGTAATTAATCAGCAGTGAGTGATATCAGAGAGTAATAGAGTAATTAATCAGCAGTGAGTGATATCAGAGAGTAATAGAGTAATTAAGACTCTTTTGACCATAATACTGTACGTTCGCCTGTCATCTCTGTCACTGTTATGGCACAGATTATATGGACCAGTGGTTCTCAAAGTGTGGTACGGGGACCCCCAGGGGTCTTTGAAAGGGTTCCAGGGGGTCCCCAGCAAAAGAGAGCATCATTTATTTTTGCTATGAATCCATATAGCCTATAAGACAATGACAGAATGTAGGACTATTTTGTCCTGGCTTTCATCATACACTTTCTGTAATAAATCATCTAAAATCAACAATCTTATCAGATGGACCGGGGACAAAATCTTATCAAATGGGTCCGTGGTCTAATTTGTGTCAGTTTAGAGGAAGTTTGAGAACCACTGATACAGGCTATTATTGCCTACTGTGCAAACTGCAAGCCATTTGTTGACTTTGATTTTAAACCTTGTTTAGGCAATACTGTAATTATATGCTCATGTCAAAACAGAACATTGGGAGGTAGATATTAATTCATTCCATAAGGGCAAGTGACATCACTGACAGTATACTCCTGCATGTATAAACCTTAATCCTTTGTGTGTGTGTGTGTGTGTGTGTGTGTGTGTGTGTGTGTGTGTGTGTGTGTGTGTGTGTGTGTGTGTGTGTGTGTGTGTGTGTGTGTGTGTGTGTGTGTGTGTGACACGTACACGTACATGTGATGAAGTGCACGTATGCATGACCCATGGCATCAGAATCTCACTCCAGCCAGGGACCCAAAGTTGGCAACCCTGCTAATGCAGTCAATGAATGTCAGCAAACACCCAACAACACAGAGTCCATGAAGTCCACACAGAGAAAGAAAGAAACATTGATCTAGTGAAACAAACCCATGTGGCCAAACAGCAGCAATGTGACCGACGTCAGGGGTAAACTAGAGTGGGGCTGTTTTTTTGGTTCATGGAGGGACCTTGTTGTAGCTCATTAGCTGCTGTGATGATGTGGTGTTGGCTGGCCAGATAATGTTAGCTTGCTTGCTAACGTGGCTATAGCTAATGGATTTACCACACAGAAGCTCCGCTAATAACGTTACCGTCTTGTGTGGATAATGTCGCAAATAGAATATGCCTAACGTTACTACCGTTATGTTTATTGCCGTAGCCAGGGATTTCGGGCCCCATGAAAGGATATCACATCAGGCACACGGATGGCGGCGTCCGAAGGGCGGCGGCGGGACAATTTTGGCCATTTGAAGCCCAATTTAGAGGAATATCTCATTTTAAATCAGAGAGTTCCCCAAACTTAGCCAGTCACATTGAAAAAGTAGCCGGATCCTGTTTGCGGCGTTTGTTCCAGTGGTCCTTTTCCAAATTAATAAACAAACCTCAAATATGTATCCATGAGTGTGACAATCTCCCTGCAGGGCTTGACATTTGCTTTTTTGGCCACCTGCCAATATGGCTGCTAGAAGTTACCAGCCAATTAGAATTTCCACTAGCCAAAATGTTTTTCTAGAAATAAACCAGAATATGATCATTATTATGATAATTTAAGCATAAGTATCAGTAAGTGGCCCGGGATTCTCGAAGCCTGTGTTGAGGGTCACACGAACAAAAATGCACTCTTGAAGCTAAATAAATCCAAAACCAACAAGTTAATTATTTACATTTTTTACTTCAATGTAGAACAGTCATTTCTTACACATGAGATTACTTTTAGCCTTTTAGTCATAAAGATTATTGATATTCCATATTCCAAACTGAAATGTTATAACAGAAGTAGAGTATTGGCCAGAATGACATGAACATTTGGACACTTATTCAGCTGGTATCTTGTATGTTGCGTTCAGGTGCACTGTAAAAAAAAAATTTTTTGGGGCCCCTGTCAGTCAAGGGCCCTTGGAATCGTCCACACTTCCCCCCCCCCCTGGCTACGGCCCTGTGCTTATGGAATATTGTTTGACTGCGGTGCGTCCAGCTCACATCAGCCCTAGACTGTAATAGGCCCTATATTACATATTACCCTATAATAGGCAGTTAGCTCCTGGCTCATGCTAATGTTAGCATCCACTTCCCCGCAGCCAACACAAGCCAAACATGCCACAATAATGTCTGCAAATTTGAGATCCAGGTCTCAAGGTGATTCACCTGTATAAATAAAGGTTAAATAAAAATAAAAAAGGGAACACGGTCTTGGCCCAAAAAAGGTGAATGACGTCACACACCCAATAAAAATAAATAAATAAATCATAATAATGATGATAGGTTGTGTTGTAAACATCACAGGCGCCTGTGCAAATAGCATGCAGTAATCAGTAACTGGGATACTAGCATGTATCGCAGGGATATGAATAACCAGATGTGTAAATACCATATCCCCTATATCAAAACCAGGAGAAGCCTCAGAACCGGGATACTCGTGTCCGTGTAAACACAGTGAATGATCATTGACACACTCTCACATGGAGAGGATCTAAGGCCAGGTGTACCATACCATCTAAATAGAGTGGAAGAAATATACTAAGTCAAACACCAATGAAATGAAGAGTCAAATAAATGTGGGCTTAGGACATTCATCCTGCCAGCAGGCGGCGCTGCAGCTCAGAGCCCCGGTCGCGTGCTGTGTCACGCGAGCTGCGTGAAAACCAAGATGGCAGCGGGCAAAATGACAAACAGAGAGGCTTCAAACCAATGGACGCGAGGATGCGGAAGTAACCCCGGAAGCTGTAATTCCTCGAATGGCCACTTGAGGCAGGGCTCAGAAGTCCCCTCGTTCCCGTTCACCCCAATGTTAAAATGCCCCACTTTTAAGCATCTTGACGGCCTGCATGGGCCTTAACACAGTTTTGGTCTATATAGCTAATTTTCTAACCTTTTCATAACAACTGTAGGGGGGGTCATTTCTTATATAAATCGCCTGTTTGGAGTAAAATAGACGATAAAAAAGGGGGTGATTGATAGGTCGCCTGTCTTGTGGATCACGGACCAATAGCAGGCGGAGCAGCGGCTCTGGGAAACCCTCATCTCACCTGAGCTGCGTAGGGACTTAACCCATTCCTTCCCAATCTGCTGATGAAAAATCAAGATGGCGATGACGGGAACCACTTCAACCCAAAGCGGGAGAGCAAAATCAATGGGATAGCTCTGTCCACACACACACACACACACACACACACACACACACACACACACACACACACACACACACACACACACACACACACACACACACACACACACACCATCCATCCACCTCTTTTACTGTCTATGAACAGCACCAAGGACCTTCACAGTTAAGGGCCATTTACAATTACCCTAAATACAACAGACATAACTGGAACCGTTCTAACTCTGTGTGTGTGTGTGTGTGTGTGTGTGTGTGTGTGTGTGTGTGTGTGTGTGTGTGTGTGCGTGCGTGCGCGTGCGTGCGTTCACGCGCGCGCGCGCGTGTGTGTGCGTGTGCGGGGGTGCGTGCGTGTGTGTGTGTGTGGATGTGTGTGTGCTTGTGTGTGTGTATGTGTGTGTGTGTGTGTGTGCAGGGGTGCGTGCGTGTGTGTGGAATGCGTGTGTGTGTGTGTGTGCGTGTGTGTGTGTATGTGTGTGTGTGTGTGCGTGTGCGGGGGTGCGTCCGTGTGTGTCGAATGCGTGTGTGTGTGTGTGTGTGTGGGGGGGGGGGGTCAGTACCAGGTCGAGGCAGAGACAGAGCTGTATTGTGTGGGGGAAGTGGATCCTGAAAACACTTTGACCTGTGAAGGATTGAAGCATTAGCTGGTGACCCATCACTCCCCTCCAGCCCTAAAGCCACCAGCACCCCCCACCCCCAAACTGACCCGTCCAAACCCCCAGGCCGGGCCGGGGCAGCTTCCCTCCTGTGAAGACAGTTAGAACTGTTAGAACTGAAGTTATGATGCAGCAGTTGGACTCAGACCACCCGCAGTGCTGACAGCCCGCAATGCCCACATTAGATTTGGGCGTGGGGGGTGGGAGAGGTTAGGGTTAGGGTCTGGGGGAGGTTAGGTTTAGGCGTGGGGGCTGGGAGAGGTTAGGTTTAGGGTTAGGGTCTGGGGAGGTTAGGTTATGTTTAGGCGTGGGGGCTGGGAGAGGTTAGGTTTAGGGTTAGGGTCTGGGGAGGTTAGGTTATGTTTAGGCGTGGGGGCTGGGAGAGGTTAGGTTTAGGGTTAGGGTCTGGGGGAGGTTAGGTTTAGGGTTAGTGTCTGGGGGAGGTTAGGTTTAGGCGTGGGGGCTGAGAGAGGTTAGCTCCAGCCGGTCCAGCGACACACTGCACGCCGCCTCGCTCAGCTGGTTCTGCTTGTGGGCTGTCGGCACATAGACGCGGCACCATAAGTTCTGCCAATGCCACCATTTCAATCTGATTCATACCCGCCCTTTCCACTTCCGGTATCTGCGTGTTCTCAAAGTCCCTGTTGCTACGTGCAGGGCCGTAGCCAGGGTTCCGAAATAGGGGAGGTCCAGCAAGGGGAGGCGGATTCGAAAAAAATTTAGGTTTTTTTTTCCCCTTTTTAAGCCATATTTAGAGTAATATATCATTTTAAATCAAAATTAGGATTATACTGTTGTGATGTCATTATTCAGTATATTCTCTTTCATGTCACCACCTGCTCAGCTCTCCTGTCAACATAATTGTAACTAACAAACACAAACTGTTTTAGCCAAATTCATATCAAAATGACACCTACAAACACAGGTACACAACCCAAGCCGTACACAACACACAAAGTCATCATCGATAATAAAAAAAACATACAGAGGGACATTTATTTATTCCTGATAGGAACGATTGAAAAATAAAATGAAATATATTATGTTGTTTTTAACTTTACACCACCTCTTTTTGTTACTTATTGGGTCATGAAACTGAAACCATGCATATAGCCACCTGCATACCTGACTTCGGGAGCTTGGCAATTGGCATCATGCATGATTAGCCAGTAGCATCCCAACGTGTCACACAGGTAACATTACTTAAGAGACAGACTAGACACTTACTTTCTTGGTTGTTGCTAAAAAATCTGTCAGTGTCACTCACTGTCTGTCGTTCACTCGCTCACTCTGTCTTGCAGCTCGCTCACCTTCAATTATCTCGCCAGGCAGACAGACAGTCATCACTCACCACCATGCTGCTGCTCTCTCGGAATCAAGTTACCGCGGACGCGGCGTCAGATGACTTCCTGCCTGACCTGCCTTTCGTTTCAAAATAAAAGCGATCCCGTGTTTTTCATGCTTTTCCATGCAGATTGTTTTATAAAAAAAAAAAAAAAAAAAAAAAAACAATTTTTTTTTTTTTTTCCTCTGAAATATTAGGGGAGGTCCGGACCTCCCCGTGCTCATAGCTAGCTACGGCCCTGGCTACGTGAAACAA